>NC_080064.1:79229992-79529992 GCF_949987535.1 Balaenoptera acutorostrata | reverse complement strand
TCCCAAAACCTTTTATACTTTTGAAATGCAAAAGAAGCCCCTGCATAAATATCCTGAATTTTTAAATCAAACCTCAGATTCCTTTTAAGAGTCTTCTTGTGGCGGTCTGTGGCATATCTACCTTGGTACCTGAGAGCTACAACATCAGTCCCTCTGGAGAAATTGAGGTGAGAAGTGTTCTATTTAATATCAAGTTACATTCACTTTAAGTAGGGCATTCTATACAGCAGCTTTAATTCCACTCACGTAATATTCTTGCCCTTTCAAAGTCTGAAGTTGAAAGAACTTCCAAAGTACTCAGACAAACTGGTAAATGATATCTGCAATCTTTTTTCAGTCGTAATTCATTAATTTATTAAACATAAAAATTAAAAGCAGAGTGGGCTGCTACTTTTCACCTAATAGGTTAATAAATATTAAAAAGTACGGTAAAACTTAGTAATGATGTGAAAAAAATTTCACAAACTGTTAGTGGAAGTAAACACTAATGCAAAATTTTGGAAGGTAATTTATTAACATACATCCAAATTTAAAATGCAATCTCTATTGATTGCAACCATTGCCTGACCTTCAGAGACAGCTCTGGGTTGTGTAGAAGATTTCACAATTTGAGGGGCACTCTTTAAGAAAGAGAATGCAAAATTAGGAACACAAGATTGGATACGAAAGCAAATATTTACTTAGAATGAGAAAAAAATTTACAACAAATTACAAATTTTAAAATGCTGACTGATACCAGAAACAAAAAAATCCAGAAAAATTACATGATGCTTTTGTGAATAAATTATCTTATACACATACTTCTAGAATTTCTTTTGAATTTTGATATGATTCAAGAATTCTGAATAAATATAGAAAATTATCTGAAATTAAGGCATGCACAGGAATAATTAAAATGTGTTAAAACACTCCTACATTGCATTATGCTACTTGATTATATAATCACATTATTTTTATATTACATACATCGATTTGTTTATAAATATGTATAGTGATTTTGTCCCTGGGTTGTCTCTTTAAGTTCTTATGCTCCATCGATGGATAATTTTTCATCTCTTTTTGTCTAAAACTGCTGATTCTCTTCAGGATGTGATATGATCCAATATGTTGGATGTATAAAATATGTAACCAAACAAATAGACATGGTCACCATGGGATTCGCACTGGTTTGTACCCTACAAACCCAGGAATTCTGATAACTTCTATTTTATAAGATTTACACCAAAAAAGAAAAAATATATTGTGGGTTTATAATTGCATACATTGCTTATCAGGTATATTCATGGCAGGACAGAACTTTTGCCTAGGCATCTGTGAGAATCAAATACTCTGCTTATAACTGTACATATCTGAAGATTGGCAGAACTTTCTCAGACTAGCTTCTGCTTCACACTTTTGAAAACTCGTTTCTCCTTCAATACCCACATACTTCCAATGCCTGGTGAATAGATCACATGCATGTCCCAGTATGGCCTCTGGCATTGCCAAAGTAGGCAGTGGGAATATTGCCTGAAGCCATCCCTGCACCAGAATAGCTAGCGATAACTTAACTAGATGTGAAAGTGAACCCCATAAATATAACCTTCTTAACATAAACCCTATGTGTCTTCAACTCAGCTTCGCCTTAGCTGAATCCGAAGCAGCCCGTGGTCTCTCTAACACCAACCTACAGAAGAGCGAGTGTAACAGAGGGTAAGTTGGAGAGGAAAGAGACTGAGGTCCTAAATGACTGTGGCTAAAATAACTTTCACATTTTACAAAAGCATGTGATCATGTGAACACATTGCTTGGATCCCAAACAGGGCCTAGAAAGGGGCCTGAGCACATGAGGGGCCTAGATGTCATTAACTTCAAGGTCAATCTGCCTTGCCAACCAGGAAGGAGCCCTTTTTGGATGAGCCTTCTATTCACAGCAGACTTAAATTTTACAAGGTTGGTGCACCAGGGTGTTTGTCGGCAAATGCAGGTTAGTTATGTTTACAGTTGGCTAACCTCTGACAAGAGTCAGCAATTGAGTAGAATTTTCCTAAGTCTTTATTTCCTAGCCTCAAGGGCTGAGGAAAGTTACTGACCTCATTATGGTGATCATATACCATTGAAAGGTGTTTGACTTAGAAAATGAAGGTATTGATATTTTGGTAAACTAGCAAGAAGGAGGCTCATGGAAGGACCATGAAAGGGGTGGGTTGTGCTCAGACATTGGGAAAATTAAAGAGAGCGTGGGAAGATGCCTTAATAATCAGTTTAAGGACTCTCTTTTGCACCCTTTATAAGGGAATAGTCAGGAATGATTTCAGCTGGAAGTAACAGAATACTCAACTAACGGTGGCTTAAATCATCAAGATGCTTAATTAACTCTTAGAATAAAACATCTGAAGATAGGTGACCTTATAATTCTGCTACTTTGGGACTCTGGGTCCTTGTCTCTGTGATTCTCATGGTCAAAATATGATTGTCACAGCTCCATGAATCCTTCATCCAAAGGCAGAAAACAGGGGACAGCGAGAGAGAGTGTGTACCTTTCTCCTTTTAGCAAGGAGGAAAAATCTTTCTAAACAGTTTCCCATCAGAATTCCTCTTTAGGTCTCATTGGCCAAAACTGGGCACATGGACACCTCTAGGAGAAGAGGGAATTGGGAAAGTGGGTGTCTGGCAAACGGTCATGGGAGTTCCATGTTTGGCTTAGTCATGCTTCATCTTTCTGGGCTGAACATATGGTTTCCCTGAACAAAAATATGGATTCTATTAGGAAGAAAATGGGAATTTCTACTTGGAGAAAACTAATGTTACATGCAGTTGGAACTTTTGTGCTGAATATCATAAAACTATCCTTTGCTTAATAATTATCAAACTAACATGAATTGAGAACATAACATGAATACAAAGTATCAGTTATTTAGTCAATACTCTGTGCCAGGAATGGGCGCTAGCTGTTAGATATATGTTATCTGCAACTAGCCCAGCCCTGCAAGATGAATATTTTTATTATTATTTGCAGAGAGATTAGGTTACCTCCCCATTGGGGAAATAAGTAGCTCTATTTGACCTCTATCATTAAAGTCCTTGCCTTTCTTGAACTTCAAACGAATTAAATCATATAAAATGTTCTCTTTTGTTTCTGACTTCTCCTGCTCAATATTAGGCCTGCAATTCATTCATGTTGGAAAGGGTATCAATAATTCATTTTTTTTTATTACTGTGGATTATTCCATTATTTGAAAACATCACAATTTATTTACCCATTGTACTGTAGATAGATATTTGGGTTGTTTCTAGTTTGGAGATATTCTGAATAAAGTTGCTATGAACGTTCTTAATGTGTGTCTTCTGGTGGATAGAAGCCCTCCTTTCTGTTGGATTTATATCCAGGAGTAGCACAGGGTATTTTTAGCTTTAGTAGATACTCTTTAAATCTTTAAAAGATTTCCAAAGTGGTTGTACCAGGTTACACTCCCACAGCAATTGATGAGACAACCATCTGCCAGTGTTTGTTTGGTTTTGTTATATAGAAGGTGGTAAGAAGAAAAGTTGGGCAAGATAAAGGGGATTGTTAGCACCGGGGGAAGTGGGGCAGTTTGAAATTTTAAATACAGTGGTTAGGATAAGCTTTCTTTTTTCTTTTTCTTTTCTTTTTGAGAAGGTGATGTTCGAGAAAAGTCACAAAGGAGGTAAGGGAGTGATCAATGCAGGCATATGGAAAATGTCCTGGACAGAGAGGGAAGAGCAAGTGCAAGGGCTGTAAATAAATGCCCAGTGCATTAAGTCAAAGCAACAGGTCAATGTGGAAGAAGCCAAGTGAGTGAGGGGGAAAGCAGTAGAAGATAATATAAGCGAGGCGGATAGAGCCAGAGCCGGCAGGGTCTTGTAGGAATAGGGAGGACTTTGGCTTTTACTCTGAGTGAAATGGGGAGTCACAACAGGATTTTGAGCAGATGGGTGACATAACTGACTTACATTTTCAAGAGATTGTTCTGACTGCTGGGTTGAGAATAGACTGTAGGGTGGGAGCAGTAAGCTGTTGCAGGAGGTGACAGTGGCCTGGACCAGATGGTGACAAAGACATGTCAAAACTGGTCAGATTCTGGATATATTTTGAAGGTAGAGCCGTTGTTATTCTCGGCATCACCAGCTTTAGTATTAGCAATGCTATGATAATAATAATAATCATTTTCAGCCTCTTACTATGTCTCTACTCTCTGTTTTATTATCCTCATAAACTAAAGCTCGAAGACATTAAGCAACATCCCTAAGAACACACATTTCATAAGAGATAGCCCAGGGGTTCAGTCTGAGCTCTAGCAGATTTCAAAGCTCTTAAAACTGCTTTATCACCTGTTTCTGGTTTCCTTTCTGCCTAGCCCACTCAGTGCCTTATACATAATAGGTGATCAGTATCTTTATATTGAATTAATCAATGACACCATTCACTTTTTCCTGTACTTGCTGAGATTAAACTATATGTTTGCTTCTGAGGTTTTTAAAAAAATGTTGTTTTACTTTATATTTATGTACAGTAAATTTCACATGTTTTGGTATATAGTTCTATGAGTTATCACACATGCATAGATTTGTACAACCACTACCACAATCAGGATATTTCCATCACCCCTCCCCGTAAATTCTCTTATGCTGCATCTTAGTCAGACCCTACCCTCACCCCTAATTCCTGGCAAACACTGATCTCTTCTTTGTCTTTATAGACTATAAACATTAGGGCACAGGTTTTTGTATGAGTGTTAGTGTGCATTTTGCAGTTTTCTAGGGTAAAAACCTAGGCTGGGTTTGTTGGTTCATATGCTTATTGTTTGTTTAACTTTATAAGAAACCGCCAAACTGTTTTCTAAAGTGGCTGTACTAGCATTTTAGTTGTGAATAAACACGGCATAAGCATACTTTAAAAAATTTACCCCCTGCCCTTCTGGACCCAGATATCTTTCCATTTGGAGACTGTGTTATTGTGCTGTAACTTAAATATAAATAACAAAACTTGCTTGCAGGATTTTGTGGCCAACAAGGAATTCCTTATGAAATAGGCCTAAGCTTTGCTTTTCTTTCAGGGATGTTGTAGAAGTTAGACAATCATCATGAGATGATGAACGGAAAATTGCCTCAAGATATAAGAACACACATTAATATTCTTATTAAAGATGCCATCACTTATTAATTAAATGAAAGCAGTGTTTACTAAGTAGCTAATATAGTGAAGGTATTTTGTTAGAAATGGTCTATGGAGAATATAAGTATAAAACAGAGGTCTTATCCTCATGGCATTTATACTCTGCTTAAGGAGACAAGTATAATGTAAAAGAATTTTAAATAACTGATTCCAGTAACACAAGAGTATGCATTACAAGGATTTATTTAACTTTTCAAAATGGTTGTACAGACAATAAAAATATCATACTTATCTATTAAACATCCATATGTATATTTATTTATATGGTGAACTGTCGCAAAGTATATAAGTTTCCTCTTACAATACATATTGTGTGAGGTTGACAGGTCCAAGATTATTATATCCGTACCTAAGTAGGTGAGGAGATTTGAGCTGGGTTTGGGAGAACAGTGGAGTCTTGGTATTAGAAAGGAGGGAGAGGACATTCCAGACAAATCAAATGTCAAGAGCCAAAGTGCAGAGTTAAAAAGTGCAAGGCATGTGCAGGACCCGTGAATGAACCAGTTGGCTTGTTAACAGGTGAGTGATAACTGAACACTCACTATGTGCCGAGCACTAGGCTAAATCTGATACACGGGCTGTCTCACTTAAATATCTCCTCAACAGCTTCGTAAAGAAACAAAGAAGTTAGAACCTTCCATACAGTTACAAAGCTAATAAGTTGTAGCCTTGGGGCTCTAACCCAGATAGTCTGATTCTAATCCTTCACCTCGACATTATGCTGTAGCTTAAGCCTAGAAAGGAAAGTCGAGGCCAGATTATGGAGGGCTGAGATGTTGGAGCTTTATACCCGGAGGACGTGTGATTCTCCATCTTTTCGCCACTTCTCCGTGTTTGAGGGACAGGACACCTGGAGGAACTGCTCCTCAGTAAGTGGCTCAGCACGAGCACGGTTTGGGGGAAGAGCATCCACATCGCCAGCCTCTGTGTGGACATGCCACTCACCTGTCCTGAGATGGTGAGATGCCTCTCCAGGAAGGGCATGTCCCTTTTGAGGATCAGCACTTTAGACAGTGGGGAGGCGAGGAAGGCTCTTAAACACAGAACATAGAAGGTGACAGTGAACGTCTGGAAAAAGAATTTGGCAGCAAGGTGTGTAAAGAATTAAGACACAAGCGACGGAGGCAGAGAATCCAGGGAAGAGACTACTGCCGCATAACTCAGCCTGGGTGATGAGGCCATAGTTAGGCTGGAGGCACGGGAGAGCTGTTGGGAAGGGCAGGCTGATAGGACCTGGTGCCCAGGGGGATTTGAGGGCGATGGAGAGGGAGGAGGTAGGCTCTAAACATTTTATTACTGTGCTTCCTTCCTGCGTCTTACAGGAGAGCTGACTAGCCTCGGCACAGAGTCCCTGGGCCCTCAAAGACTATTGCCACATCGGCCATGGCCACTAGATGGCTTCCCGGCCTCGTCTGCTTGCACCCAGGGAGGGCAGCTCTGCTGTTGAAACTCCAAGCTAGGCTGGCCCTGGAACGCTTCGGGGGAGCTGGGGTTTAGAACATTTGATCTCCATTGACACAGAAACTTGGAAGGTCTCCCACTCGATTGACAATGGCTGGAAACTGGGCCTAAGATGTAGCGATGAATTACAGAGCACAGGCTTTTCGGGACCAGGAGGCGGGGAGGAGGAAACAGCTGCCTACAAAACCCCGGCTTGGCGGCAGCCCTTGGCTTGTCCTGGCCCCAGGGGCCTGAGGCTCCAGAGATTCTGAATCCCTGCTTGCCGTGGTCTCTCAACTGGGCCAGGACTTGTTATGTTCCTCTCCTTGTCCCAGGTTTGACGTGTGTGTGAGTGTGTGGACGCATATGCATGAGTGTGTGTATATAAGTGAGTAGGTGTGTGCATGTGTGTACACATGTGGGTGCAGATTTGGGAGTGTACGTGGGTGCAGAGATGTGAGAGTGGGTGCCTGTGAGCGCGCTTGCGTGTGTGCCTGCCCTGCAGGCGGAATGTTAATGTTTGTTGCTTGGCTTCAGCCCAAAAGAGAAACAAATAATGAGGTGAATGGAAGTGAGCTCCAGTCTGGGCTTCAGCACTAATTAGCTGCTATCAATTTTGACAAAGAGGGCAGACAGTAGTCACAAATGAGCAAAGGATGGAAAACCCAGGGACCAGGGTTGTACAGGGGGTTGGGAGGCCACTTAGCAGTCTCCTTGGGCAGGCAAGGCCGTCTCAGAAGGGCAGGTGCCTGGGTCAGGCGGGTGGATCCTTCCTGCCCTTAGGTGCAGATAAGTGCGTGACCCCAGCATCTCTTCAGGCTGGTCTTGATCTTACTAAGCGCCACTTCACTTTTTGATGGGCTGACAGTTACCCACCTCACCCTCCCCTGGGCGGTTTTCTCCTTCTCTTTGTCAAGCTGGCCCCTGTCCACACTTCCCAGAGATGTGGTCACAGCCCTCTTACTCACCAGCTGCTCAGATGGCCCTGGCTTTGACCTGTGTCTGCACCTAGTCAATGTTGTTTTGTCCTTAGGCTCCCTGTGGAGGGTTGGAAGCAGAATGGTAAAGGCAGAAGCACAGACTATTTAGTCGATTGCTGAGAAGGAGCTGCTCCTTAATTTCTAGACCTGCGTATGTGCTTATGTGCAAGTGGGTGGGAAAAACGGTGGTAGAAGGTGACGTCAGACCCCCACCCCACAGGCAAGTCTCCACTCATCAGCAATAGCTGGGGGCCCTGTCCATGGGTTTCCCACAGGCCCAACTCCCATGGGCTTCAAAGACACGGGTTCAGCTGGGGGATGAGTGTCCCCCAAGTTGCCAAAGTGCCTGCCATGCCTTCAGAGAACGAGGTCTCTCCTGGGCCCTCACAACCCCTTGTGAACATGTCTCAGGGGACACCAGGCCCCTTGAGCAGGACTATGAGAAATTTTTCCAAATCTCTCCATACACAGCAAGTTCTCCTCACACTTGTACACTTGAGTGTGTGTGTGGTGGTGGGGAAGGGGTGACTGGGAGGGTATACATCACCACTTCATTCACACCCTAATAAATCTAGAGAGTGCTCGCTTCTTCTTAGAAATTATTCATAACACCTCCTGTTTGTTATTTGTCTTCAAATATTCCCTGTTCTTTGTTTGGCCTCTTCAGGGCACAAGTGACTCAGTCCCAGTCGGTTTTCTTTCTAATGTGGTTCTTCCTTTATAGTTTGCTAGAATGAACAGCAGTGGGAATTCTCAAATTATAGTAAGAAAAAAAAAAAATCTCCTGAAGAGATTGTTTTAAATGCAGATTTCTCAAGCCCTGTCCAAATCTATAGAATCAGGCTCAGGAATTTGCATTTGACCAAGCTCTCCCCTGTCACTCCCCACCCCAAGATCCAAAGTCAGGTGGTCCACAGAACATATGCTGTAAAATATGGTGCTGGGGCTTCCCTGGTGGTGCAGTGGTTAAGAATCCGCCTGCCAATGCAGGGGACACAGGTTCGAGCCCTGGTCCGGGAAGATCCCACATGCTGCAGAGCAACTAAGCCCATGCGCCACAACTACTGAGCCTGCACTCTAGAGCCCGTGAGCCACAACTACTGAGCCTGCGAGCCACAACTACTGAGCCCGCCTGCCACAACTACTGAAGCCCGTGCGCCTAGAGCCCGTGCTCCACAAGAAGAGAAGCCACCGCAGTGAGAAGCCTGCACACCGCAATGAAGAGTAGCCCCTGCTCACCACAACTAGGGAAAGCCCGTGCGCAGCAGTGAAGACCCAACGCAGCCAAAAATAAATAAATAAATAAATTAATTAAAACAAAACAACAACAAAAAAACATGGTGCTGAAGGATGTACCTTTTTTTTTTTTAATGTTGAGTTTTGAGAGTTCTATATATATTCTAGACCCAAAGCCTTTGTCAGATATGTTTTTTCCCAGGCCGTAATTTGTCTTTTCATTCTTTTTACAGGATCTTTCACAGAGCAAAAGTTTAAAATTTTTATTAAGTCCAATTTATACATTTTTCCTATTATGGATCATGCTTTGGTGTCAAGTCCAAAAATTCTGCCTAGTCCTAGGTCAAGAAGATATTCTCCTGTGTTCTTTTCTAGAAGTTTTATAGTTTTGTGTTTATATTTAAGACCATGATCCATTTTGAGTTAATTTTGTATAAGGTGTGAGGTTTAAGCCCAATCGCTCCTGCACCACTTCCTGAAAAGGCTATTTCTCCTCCAATGGATTGCTTTTACTCCTTTGTCAAAAATTAATGGGGGATATTTGTGTGGATCTATATCTGGATTCTCTATTCTGTTCCACTGATGTATGTGCCTCTTCCCTCCACTAGCAATACATTGTCTCACTACTGCAGTTATATATTAGACCCTAACATTGAGAAGAGTGATTCTCCCACTTTATTCTTGTTTTTCAAAATTGCTTTGGCTATTCTAGGGCCTTTCTCTTTTTCTTTCCTATATAAATTTTAGAAGAAATCCATCTAGGCCTATAAGGAAACTTGCTGAGATTTAGATAGGAATTGCATTAATATGGATCAGTTTTAAAATAGGACTATTTTTTTTTTCCTTGCAGCAGAAGATTTTTAAAAAGCAGCTCTAAAGTCTTACCTGGTTAAAGTTATATTTTTACTTCCAGGCCATACAATCTATTTTTTGGTTACAGAGAAGAAACTCTATGTGGAAAAGTTGGGGGGCTGTAGTTGGTGTAAGATTTGCTAGTAAACGGTGTTCCATCCTAGAATCCTGGAACCTAAGCAGACTCGTAAGGGTTCAGAATGAGCTTCCCCGAAATGTGTCACTTTTATGTGAGAATTATTTTGAGCTAAAGGCATTTGAGACCCTGGTAGTTCAAGAGAAACCACTACCCCTCCCTTAGCTACCTAGAAGAATTTAAATTGGGGATGTTCGCCAGAAAAGAGTCATTACCAGAGATAAATTCTATTGACATGGTGCCGTCTGTATGGCAGAGCAAATATCTAATTACCAAACATCTGCTCTTCTTCTTATTGTCCTGTGAATGACCTTCCTGTCCTTGGAAGCACCAGGCCCCTATCCCATTCCTTAGCTCAGGATGACATGCATGCCTCATTTTATCTTTCTGTCTTTGAACCTCTTAAAGTACGTGAGGTCTCTGACCCCGCCATGTAGGTGGGGTTCCCATACATATGAAATTAAGTTTTTCTCTTGTTAATCTGTCTCATGTCACTTTAATTCTTAGACCAGCCAGAAGAACCTAGAAGGGTAGAGGGAAGATTTCTTCCTCCTCAACAGACTCAATGCTTTCAATTGGCTTCTTCAGGGCCCATTGTAGCTTAATTCATACATTGTCTTAGGAAAACAGAATAGAGATGTCTGAAGAGAAGTGGGTTATACTTCTTGAGTCTGTGAGAACCAAGCTTTTCCTTCAGCAAAATTGATCCTCCTCGCTACTTTGCCAGAGAAGGAAGATTGAGTGGACTTGAGGGATTATTGGAAATAAGCCTCCCACCAGCACCATCAGGAACTGTTCTGAGGGCAGGGGAAGAAGTCGTGGCGGTGCACTAAAGGGAAGTTTTGTTGAAGGCCTTCCAACCTCCCCTCACTGCTCTTTTTTTTTTTTTAATTTTATTTATTTATTTATTTATTATTTATGGCTATGTTGGGTCTTCGTTTCTGTGTGAGGGCTTTCTCTAGTTGCGGCAAGTGGGGTCCACTCTTCATCACGGTGCACGGGCCTCTCATTATCGCGGCCTCTCTTGTTGCGGAGCACAGGCTCCAGACGCGCAGGCTCAGTAATTGTGGCTCACGGGCCTAGTTGCTCCGCGGCATGTGGGATCCTCCCAGACCAGGGCTCGAACCCGTGTCCCCTGCATTGGCAGGCAGATTCTCAACCACTGCGCCACCAGGGAAGACCCCCTCACTGCTCTTGTCTCCTCTTGTGTTTCCTTCATGCTTCTTATCCATGAGGGGACCAGCTGTCAGCATCAGATCCTCCTGTCTTTACACGCTTTTCTTCAGTGTTACCACATCCTCCTAGTCACAACTTTAGTTCTCCAATCCGTTGTCTTATTTTTAGTCAGTGACCCAGATACTTGGCATGTTAACCTTCATTTTAGTTAACACCAGATGAAGCGATCTCAGTTCCCCTTCTGTCCTCATCCAAAAGTTGGCCCCAGACTAGTTCAACAAAATCTCTGAATTCTTCCTGGGCTGGGCTTCCTGTGCCCCTTTAGTGAGATGATTTATACTGGCTCTGTGATGGGCACCACATCACACAGCTGCAAACATTGCTAGGGAAGCCTTTGATAAGAATGACTACTTATTCAAAATTTGCCCTCAGATTGTGGGAATGACTACGGATGACAGTTTTGGGGCATCCCCAGATGCTTTAAGGGGTTCTTCAACTCTGAATTTTATAGAGGCAATCAAAAGATTTGTTGAGAATGACTAACCTTACATGTGGGATGAGAACTGTATCCAGTTAACTAAACAGTTAATTATATCAGTTAATATTTAAATGTGGTATCAACACAATAAGCTTCAAGTGGCATCAGGTACGTTGTAATTTAAAATGCCTCTATCTTAGGGAATTAATGACAGCCTTAGATCTGGCTAAAGAAATGACTTTATCCGAGCTCAAAGACCTCTTTCCCCACTCCCTCCCCCATTATCCTTATTCGATATTGCTTACCCATCCTCTCGTATGTCCTCTGCCATGTTCCATTGGAATGGTTCTTTTTGGATGCAAACTGTAGCTGATGTGGTCATTGGGTCCATTGTCCCCCGAGAGCTCACTCATGGTGACAGGCATGTCCAGGGCCTGAGGGCTGGAACCCAAGGGAGACAAGGGTGGAGTGTTGCTGAGCTAACCAAGCAGCTGTGTCCTCTCTATTTTCTCTCCTTGGACCATGAGAACACACAGCTGCCTTGCTTGGGATTACAAGCTTGTGCGGCAGCGCCTGGGGCTATGGAAACAATAACACCCATGGGACTAAGCCATCACTTCTCTTCTTTGCTACGTTCATTTCCATCACCAGAGCAAAAACCACAGTCATCCTCTTCTCCCACCATTTCTGCCCAATCAGTCACCTCTTCCTAGGCTCACCACACTCTCTCTCCTCACTTGCCCGAGGAAGAGGGGGTCTCTGTTAGGATGCACAGAGGGTCCTGAGTTTCTAGTGACACTACTGTGTCCTTCCTCGCCCCAAGCTCCTTCTGCTGATTGCAGAGAGTTCTCAGTTTGCAGGGGCTGCTTCTTTCAGTTCTGCTCTCTGCAGAAACTGGCCCAGCTGCTATTTGGGGGATGGTATCTCCCGCTGAGGTCTGCATGGACTCTGTCCCTGTAGGCTACAGGGATGAGAATGGTTTTTAAGTCCTTGGCTTTTTGGTAGGAAGTGAGACGCTTTCAGATTGAGTATAAGCTAAAACAGGTTTTCCCCTCTGAACTGAGATCCTTGATACTTCCTGTGTTGCAATAACAAACAGCCCTCCTAGCTGCTGCCGGATATGGACTTGACTGTTTAACCCCTTCAGGCTCACTACGCAGGTGGGGCTCGGAGAGTGGGAGCTGGGGTGCTACCCTTTCAAGTAGGGTCCAGCTACAGAGCACTTCCTATAACTCCCTTCCTGCTTTTGTAATCTTGGCAGGACAGAGCTGCCACCATTCCTCTTTGCCAAGCACTGTCTCTGCTCAGCACCTCCTGTGCCCTCTCTAATTTCCCTCTTCCTTATAAAATCCAGCTGCCTGTTGAGGCCTCTCTCCCTGTATTTACAGCCGTCTGATCAGTTGGTAATTTACTTTTAGTCAGTGCCAGATTGCGTTTCTCAGATTTGTATCTCTTTCATTTAGTGAGGAACTTATTGCCTTTCCTTTTTACCATTCGTTTTACATATTAGCTGCCATGTTGTGCTGATTAATAGTCCCTTAAGTATGAAGGTATAACCTGCCAGTTCAAGGGCACATTTGTCCAAAGCTAGGCCAGACTTACATCACAGGCAGGTTCAAATGCCTGGGAATGGAGTGGAGTCTTTCCTGCCCACTCTTATGGCAAATGTCTTAAATCTTTCAGTTATCAGTGTCAAATCTAGATTTCTAGAAGCTTTCTATTATTTAATTCCAGCCAGGAATCATTTTCCTTGCAGGCTGCCTGTCAGGACCATCCTGACTCCTTAGAGGTGGTGGAAGGGCGGTGGAGCTGTGTCAAGGTGTTTTGTCCCTAAGACTTGAGCTATACCCGGTAATAGAGGCTGCCTGATACAATCTGAAAAACTGTAGGCCAATAGCAAGGAGATTATTTTTGTGGCTTGTGAAGCTGGCTGAGTCAAGCGGAAGAGAAACTGGGGCGCTGAAGAGAGCAGGTGAGGGCAGATAGTCACACTGAGTGAAGGACGGGTGGCCTGAGGGGCAACTGAGTCTCATCCACCCAGACTTTCCCCTTAAGCGCCCCTTGGGATGCTTCACTGGACAGGGGATGTGTCCTTAAATGACTGACATTAGTAATCTGTTGGTCTTTCTGCTTTTCTGAGAAAGACTCTCCTAGTGGGACAGGATCAGGGCTGGAGCCCTTGACCCCTGCCCACCCTTAACACTCCCTCCCTTTGTTTGACTCATCCCCAAGGGTATTCTAGGATTTCTCTAGAAGAGGGGCTTATTGGTGACCATCTGCTTGAAGCAGGTAGGTAGGGTGATGGATGATAGGGAACCTGTTTCAAAGCTGCCCGGCATGGTGGGCAAACTGCGTATCCTTGTGAGAAAGGGTGGGAGAAAAGGGTAGCTCTGGAGGCAGACTGCCCGAGTTCAAGTCCCAGGGGCGCCACTTAGCTTTGTGATCCTGGACAAGGGTCGTAACCTTTATGTGCCTCAGTTTCCCCCCATATGAACCAAGGGTAATAATTTGGGAGAGTTATTTGGGAGATCTGTCACTTGACTAGGGCCTGGAGTTAGGGGTCTTCCAGGAGAAGGACTGGCAAGGGTGTGAGGGAAGAGCAGGCCCCCACCTAGATCTGTTCAGGGAAGGGGCACCTGGGGACACCAGGCAGCACAGGAGCCCACTGGGGGCCCTGGATCCTGGCTGAGGTTAGCAGCAGATGTGGGTCTGTCAGTTCTCGGGTGTTGTGCTAATGCCCTGGGGCCAGGAAGGAGACTAAACTACACAAAGTGAGTTAGGCCCTTCCTGCTTCTCATGCCTCAGGATTACCTCTATGGCTTCATAAAAGTCAGATCTGAGGCCACATCTTGGAGTTACTAAGATGAACTTATCTGGAGGTTAACCTTCAATCTGAAGATCTTTACTGGGATGGCCACAGGCTCTGACGGGAGGAGCTAGAGTCAGCAGAACCAGGGGAAATGAGGTGGAGCTCATGTTGGAATCAGCCTGCAAACTCTCACATCTCTGGACTGATTCTGACTGTATTCGTTTGCTAGGGCTGCTGTAACAAATTCCCACCAACTGGGTGACTTAACACAGTAGAAATTTGTTGTCTAATGGTTCTGGAGGCTAGAAGTCTACGATCAAGGTGTGGACAGGCTTGGTTCCTGCTGAGACCTGGGAGGAAGACTCTGTCTCATGCCTCTGTCCTTGATCCTGGTGCTTTGCTCCCAATCTTTGGTGTTCATGGGCTTGTGATATATTGCCCCATCTCTGCTTTCATGTTCACATAGTGTTCTCTCTGTGGTGTGTCTGTCTCTGGGTCCAAATTTCTCCTCTTTATTGGAGATAAAGATGCCATCATTATAGATTATGACCTCCTTTTTTTTTTTGGCCACACCATGCGGCATGCGAGATCTTAGCTCCCCAACCAGGGGAACCCTTGCCCCCTGCTTTGGGAGCATGGAGTCCCAACCACTGGACCTCCAGGGAAGTCCCATATGACCTCATTTTAACTTGATTGTCTCTATAAAGACCTTATTTCCAAAAAAATATTACATTCTCAGGTACTGGGGCTTAGGGCTTCAGCACATCTTTTTTTGGGGGGGAAAGAATTCAACCCATGAAACTGACCAGGTGGGAACTGGATGGAGGGTAGTAGAAGGCGAGTGGGAATCATCTGAGAGCCCAAAATTGCTCAGGAAGGACATCTTGGCTCCTTCTGACATGCTTTCAAAACTCAAAATAACATTTGAAAATTTTTGAAAAAGAGAAAGAAAAACTCACAGGTATAATCAAGAGATCCAATCTTGAGAGATAAGTAACTTTCAAAAAAAAATTCTGATGACACAACTGGAAGTGATCCTGAAGAAAGGAATGATTGTGTCTGCAAAGAGAGCTCTTTGGTGAGTTCTTATCGTAAAGGGTCACGGGCAGAGGAGCACATAATCGAGAACAAATATAACCCGCAAAAGGAAACTGAGAGTGAGATGCATCTTACAAAAATACTTAGGGTGATAAAATGGACTTTGTTACACAGGTGTAGAGCAAGGAGAACAAATGAGGCAGAGGTGATGGATGGTAACTAAACTTACTGTGATCGTTTCACTACATATACATATATATCTCCAATTATTGTGTTGTGTACCTTAAACTTATATAATGCTCTATGTCATGTGTATCAGTAAAACTGGAAAAGAAAAGAAAATGTTAATTGAGTAACTTAAAAAATGAGAAAGTGATTTTTGTTTTAAATAAATGAACTTTATCATAAAAAGTACCAAATGTGGGAGAGACACTGCATGGGGCAGAGGATATATGTCAGCAGATGATAATAGGCAGGTGTCTATTTTGTTCCAAATTCTTTAATAGAAAGAATACATCTCAAATTGTAAAGGCAGTTCAAAGATGGGCAAAGAGGAAACATCCAAATATAGATGAGCTGACAGAAAGAAATCACATAGCTGTCTTAAATGAGTTCAAAATTTACCCTAGACTAGGGGTTGGCAAATTTTTTTCTGTAAAGGTGATATTTTAGGTTTCGTGGGCCATGTGGTCTAGGTTGCAATTACTCACGTCTGCTTTTGTAGGGTGAAAGCAGCCACCGATAATTTGGAAATGAATAGGTGTGGCTTGTTCTAATGAGATTTTATTTATAAAAACTGGCAGCTAGCCAGATTTGGGCTGGGCTGTAGTTTGTAGATCCCTGCACTGAAGCAATGACAACCCCAGAAAATGAAAAGAATCACTGTAGGTCATCTCTGAGGAAGCTTAAGGAAAGAGGAATCATCCAGAATCTGGAGAAGGACTGAAAACAAAAAGGGGAGATTATTTTTCTTTTTAATTGAAGTATAGTTGGTTTATAATGTTGTGTTAATTTCTGCTGTACAGAAAAGCGATTCAGTTATATATATATATATATATATATATATATATATATATATATATATATATGTGTATACACACACACATACACTCTATTTAATACTCTTTTCCGTTATGGTTTATCACAGGATATTGAATATAGTTCCCTGTGCTATATAGTAGGACCTTGTTGTTTATCTATTCTGTATATAATAGTTTGCATCTGCTCATCCCAAACTCCCAATCCATCCCTCCCCGACACCCGCTCCCCCTTGGCAACCACATGTCTGTTCTCTATGTCTGTGAGTCTTTTTCTGTTTCATAGGTAGCTTCATTTGTGTCATATTTTAGATTCCACATATATGTGATATCATATGGTATTTATCTTTCTCTTTCTGACTTACTTCACTTAGTATGATAATCTCTAGTCCCATCCATGTTGCTGCAAATGGCATTATTTCTTTTTTTTATGGCTGAGTAATATTCCATTGTATATATGTACCACATCTTCTTTATCCATTCATCTGTTGATGGACATTTGGGTTATTTCCATGTCTTGGCTATTGTGAATAGCACTGCTGTGAACACAGGGGTGCATGTATCTTTTTGAATTAGAGTTCTGTCTGGATATGTGCCCAGGAGTGGGATTGCTGAATCATATGGTAATTCTGTTTTTAGTTTTTTTGAGGAACCCCCATACTGTTTTCCATAGTGGCTGCACCAACTTACATTCCCACGACAACAGTGTAGGAGGGTTAAGGGGAGATTTAAAATCTGCAATCCACTTAGCGTCACACTTACTTCTGACACATTTTCAGAACAAATTATTAGATAATCCTATTAGACAAATGTTTTGAACACCTACTTTGCACTGTTCTAAGTTCTCAGGGATAAACACAACAGGCATGGTTTTTGCCCTCAAGGAATTTTTTTAGTCTCAAAAAGAGAGAAAGTACTTTTGTAAGAAGTGATTGCTGGGGTATTGAATGTCCTGAAAGGGGAAGAGCAAAGGGCAAATGGTTTAAGTGAGGAGATCTAACTTGGTTTAGGGGGTCAGGGGAGGCTTCCCTGAGAAAACTGAGATTTAAAGTTTGAGGAATTAGCCTGGAAAAGGGGACAAAGTAAGAAAACATTCTAAACATAAGAAGGAGCTTGCGCAAAAGCCCAGCATTGGAAAGAGTCCTCAAGGCAGTGAAGGAAACCAAAAGGGGTACAAGTGGCCAGAGGACCGATGAGAGAGAATGGGCAGAACCAGCCTGAGTGGTGGGCAAGAGCAGGTTCAGGGCTATGGGTTTGGTCATTTCCCTGATACACCAGTCTAGCAACACTGGCAAATGTGGAAATGAAGTGATTATGACAGAACTGTGCTTTTCATCAGCTCGTAGTGGCTCCCAAAATCGTCACCCCCTTTCCAGATGCCCTTGAGCCAACCTCTTAGCTGTTCTTCCCGCTTCGGTCTTAGTTCCCTCCAGTTCACTCCCCATCAGATACATCTCTAAACTTCAAATCTGATTATACCACAGCCACGCTTAAAAACCTTCAGTGGATTAACTACCATGGTCCTTGGGACTTTAGTGTACATGGATTTTAATGACATTTAATTTACTCTTTTTAATGTCTTTGGGTGATAAATTCAATTTGTAGCTGGATGTAGAGTCTTTAATGGAATTCATGTAAGCTCCCCCTGTAGTTATGACATCTAGAACTTGTGGCCTACAAGGTCTCTGTGTCAGGGGAACGTAAGAATAAAAGAATCATACTGGCTCTTAAATGACTTGGCCCAGAAGTGACATCACCTTCATTCACAGTCCATTGGCCACAGGAAGTCACACGGCCCCAACCCAATTACAAAAGAGTCTGGGAAAAGCAGGGGAGTACATGGCATATTTGGTGAGAACTGTCTTTGCCACAGTGTGTTATTGAGTTTATATCTGTCATAAAACATGGATGGTTAGTTAATATGCCTGATAGGAGAATTAATATTCAAAAATATCTCAACTGGGTAGAAGGATAAATCTAAACTAACAAAAAGATATTTAGGAGGATTCAATATAAAATCTTATACCTAGGTGAAAGGTTGGACTTGATGACCACTAATATCGCCTTCTATGTCCAGATTCTATGACTGTCTCATTTATATATGTCACTGTTCACAGGATGGGCAATAACTAGAAAGTTTTAAATGATTATTTTCAATGGTAATGCTCATCTAAGAATGCCACCATTCAATAAGCCACATGTATGTATCGATGTTTCTGCTCCTTGATTTTGTCCCTGAACTACCTTCAGCAGAGCATGGGCAGCTCTTGGAGCAGTGGAGATGAACTAATGCTTCTTCATTTACCTGGTGTCCCATATGACGAAAGGGAGCCTGTGAAGTATACAGCCAGATACAGAGAGGAAGAGGGAAGCAGCATTCATCATGGAACGGTGCAATGCTGATGGCCCATGTGGCCAAAACGTGGCTTTGGCCTCTTTGGCCCTCTGAGTGAACCAAGATTCAATGCTGTTTGAGGGCTTGCAGGGAGGAGAATAGGGCCACAGTTGTGTTGACCCCCAAATAATTCAATTCCAGTGGAAAATAGCAGAAGACTAGGACCCTGGCCCACAGATATTCCTCCATGGTGACCTTATTAAAAAAAAAACCCAAATCTGACCGTATCACTCCACCAATACTCTCCAACTATCCTTATAATAATATCCAAACTCTAGATCATGGCTTAAATGGTCTGATTCTTGCCCCTCACTCCAACTTCATCTCATATACTTGTTCTAATATTTATTTCTTGAGGGTAGAAACCTTTTCTTGTGCCCTGTTACATCGACAATGTTGAGAACAGTACTTGGCATATACTTTAATAACTATCTGTTAAATAAATGAATCCAGATTTGACTTCCAAAGAACTTGACTGAATGCATGTAATGGAACCTCTCATCACTAAATTCTTAAGAATAATCCCTTTTTAGCAACTCCATCCCCATATCCGCATCATGCTTTGGAAATGAAAAGCATTAGTTTAATGCATGAGGGGATAGCTGAAGAAGTGAAGAATAATATTGAATATCATGTCCAGTTCAAACTCCTTGGGAGAATTTGGTTGGGAGGATGGAATTACCCAAGTTGGACTGTGCCCAGTGCACCAGGCTTAAGTTATTGGATAAGAGTATATTAGAAAAATGAATTTTGGCAGCCAACAAAATATTCTCTTTATGTGGAAGTAAGTGACCTTGGATTTAGTTTCTTTTAAAGACTGGTTTTCTCTGGCAGGGGCAAGAGATGATACTTTGAAGGAGCCAGGATTTTGCAATGACAGCAGCAGTACCAGGAAGCTTGGGGGTGGTTGTTCTGCATCCACTTCTCAGCATCCATTAGAGTAGGAATGTGATGGTCCAAATCTGCTTCTTGTTTTGCCAGTATTTGGTCTCTTCTTCTGGAGAATCACCCATGATTGTAGCTGACTGTATTCCAAGATTCGTGAGCCTTTGCACCTGAATCAGGTACCTATCGATAAAAAGAAACCATTTATTTATTCCTTTCTTCTTTCTCCCTTCTTACTTCCCTGTTTAACTGTCCCAGGTTGTCAGCAAATGAGTCAAGTGTTCAACATCTTTTTCCACAGAGGCTGAGTTTGGAAAAGCTGATACAGTCCATCATACTGTTTCTCAGCGAGTTTACCGTGACATTCTGGGATTTTGAAAAGACATCTTTTCTGTGTCAAGCCATCCTAGGGTAGCTTTATATCCCTTTGTTCATCTTTGGCAAGACAGATGAAGGACAGGGCAGTAACACAGCAGGATGAAAGGGAGAGAGTGGCGGGATGAAGGGTGGAGACATGGACGTTGGCAGTGGAGGGTGCAGATGGAGCAAGAGGGTAAAACAGCAGGGAGGGCTGAGCGACCTCCTTGTCTGAACTGCTCCATATTCCGGCATGTCCCTAAAACCGGAAGAGAACTTAAACAGTGGAGGCCTTCTCTGAGGTATTTATAGTCTTTGCTAATAAGGTCATAAATAATCACCTTTATCGTGAAACCAAATAGAGTATGTAATGCCAGTCATGGTGGGGTTTGGAGGAAACCACCCCAAAACACCTCCCCTAGCAGCCTGGTCTGGCGCATACAAGCTCTGCTCCCATCCTTTCTTTGCACAAAAGCCCTGTCTCTCAAAGCCCCTGTGAAAATGCTGGCATTTTACCTGGGAGGGGAGGGAGGTCAGTTGTCTGGAATGGGGTTGGTTTATTTGGCTGTCAGCTAAGAATTCAAGAGATTGTAGCTGGAGAGTTTGGAGTGGGGGCGGGGAGGTGGGGTGGCAGCTGCAATTGCTTTCACACTGGAGAGCTCTGGGGAGGCAAGAGCAGCAATAAAAGACACCTGTTTGGGGCCGATTAGGTGAGTCAGAAGATTAGCGGCAACATGTGTGAGCTACAAAAGGACCATTGCTTTGCTTCTCCCCTTCAAATCTCCCACAAGAATATCTCCTGTGGCCACTCTGATGGGACACGGGCAGGGAAGGGAACTCTGGGAAATGCAGTTCTGCCTCACCAAGTGGACACTTATCAAGCCAGCCTGCCAGGCCAGCTGCTTCCATATCCTGCAGACTTTCCATGACACCACATCGCCCCTCTCCAAATGGCCTTCTAAGTTATTTGTTCATTCTTCCTAGTTCAGCCTAGTTTAAGTATTGATACCACAGGCCTCGAGCAGGGTTAGTGCTGGGGGCAGCATGGAGGAGAAAGACGACTCGGAGGTTAGTGTCTTCTCGGGGAGATCCAACCACAGATGAAACTCCAGCTGCAAAGGAAAAGGGTCTCATCCTTGGGGTGTATACAGTGGGGGTCAGGCATTTTGTTTTTCCTTAACCCTAGCCCTCCAATACCTCCTTCTCACATAGCCAGCTACCAGGTGCACTTATGCAGTTTCTGTCCTGCACAAAGATGTCCAACCAAGGAGGAATAGAGCCCTACTTCTCTCATTGGGCTCACAAGTGCTTCAGCCTTGAGGAATAAAAAATGTTTCCGATCCAAGGCCCTGAAGGAGGCACATTTTTACAGTGTGCACAAAGGCACTGGATGTGTAGCTGCGCCCCTTGAGTCACCTGTCTGTAGCTGTCTCACTTTTTTTTTTTTCTTTTCATTTGGGAAAGCCGAGCCAGGGTGGTGTGCCTGGACTTCACAGATTGCCCTCAGATAAGCTCAGCTCCTGGCCTTCCTGTCTGGAGCCTGAGTGCACCTCCAGATGAGGAAGGTAAGAGCTGAGAGGAGGAAAGTCCTCCCAAAGCATCGGTACAATGATACCTTCATTATGATTTTGAAGAGTTTCTCCTTTTCTTGTTGAGGGTCAGCAGAGCATTTCAATCAGAAACTGAGCTTGATAGAGGAGGATTTGGGGAGTGTGTGTGTGTTGTAGGAAGTGAGACGATAGAAGCACATTTTCAAAGAACCAACTTCCCATCAAGATGAGAGGCAGACTGTTGACTGATTTTGGCTACATACAGTCTGTGAGCTCATAGAATAGGAATGTGTCTTATCAGGATGCCCTGATAGCTTAGTATCCACTGAGGATGCTTCTTTCTTTCCTGCTGCCTGTCATGGCTCAGACCCACCTGCTTTAGCACTTCCAGCCTTTTGCTCTGATGTCCCTCTGAGCTTTTGCTTTCGCCCTTATAGCCTGGCACACTCCTGGTGGTGCTATTATGGGATGGCTAACTGGAGCTGGTTTTGGACAATTCTTCATATTTCCTTTTAAGCATCAAATGAAATACTGAAAGTATGTAATGCTTGTGATTAAAACTGTAGTGGAAAGTACAACTGGCCCACACCAGATTCTGCTCTAAGAATCAAAAAGAGATGAACTAGTTGGCTAAAGAGCAAACATACATTGTTTTCGAGGCTTTCTGATGTAGACACAATGAATCATCATTATGTGGTGGGCACTTTGTGCTATTTAGGGGTCCAGGCCTGGAGCCATTCACATACCCACATCTGTAGACCCAACCCAAAGTAAAACTATGCCATTTAGGAAGTCTGTTCTTATGTTCCTGGATCCTTACTAATTCTTTTATCTGCATCCCTTTCTGTCCTCTCTGGAACTTCATAATCCTTTACTCTTTTTTGCAACATGGAAAAATACAAATAATCATAGTTAGTTAATGTGTATTACATACTTGGCATGTACAAGGCATTGTGCTGAGCACGTTACATAAATTGAATGCTATTATCCAATAAGTATTTATATAGGACTTATTATATATTAGAAGATGTTCCAGGTGCTGGGGTTACGGAATAAAGCAGACAAAAATCCCTTCTGTATGGAATTTACATTCCAAAGGGAGATAAAGAGAATTTAAAGGGTAAAATATATGATAAAGATGATGATAAATGCATTGTAGAAAAATAAAATGAGGGCGGGTGCTAGGAAGTGCTGGTGAGGGTTGAGGAGCAGACGGTGTGGGCAAGTAGGGCGGATGGCAACACCGAAAGCTGACCCACATGACATCGCTGTAAGACAGATAATACTGCTATTCTCATTTCACAGATGAAGAAACTGAGGCTTAGAATATAAAAACTTTTTCTCAAGAATAGACCTACCCGCTCTTCTTCCGCCAGAGTCTATCCCTCCCAGAAGCATTTGCTATAACTTCCTTCCTAGCTGTAGAATGCAAAGCAGTTGTACACAGTTGAGGAATTATATCAGCAGTGGCTATGCCAGAAGTGTGAGAAAGGAAATGTTCCGTTTCTTGTGGCTCCTACAATCACGATGGTTTAGCTGGCTTGCTTACCTTGTCTCCCTCTTGAGATAGAACAGACCTCTGCATGATGCTCGGCAGGGTTCTATGGCCATAGAACTAAGACTTCAAAAAAAAAAAAAAAATCTCAGCCAATTTTAAAAAACAGACTTTATTATTTAGAGCAGTTTTAGGTTTGCAGCAAAATTGAGTGGAAAGTACAGAGAGTTCCCACACCACCCCCCATGCCCACCCTGCCAGCCTCCCCACTATTGACATCTGGCTAGTCTTTTATTTACAAGGGTAACTTCTCTCCTGTCCTGTTCCTTTCTCACGTATTAAATCTGGGCTGCAGATTCAAACACTATCACTCACTAGGTGCTGAGGCCCCGATTCACACCTGGGCTGCCCCATCCATCAGGGGCCGGCCGTTCTCTCTCTTTGCGAGGAGGACGCAGTGCAGGCAGAGGAGGTCAGAAGGACGTGCAGGAAACACGGACGGACAGACGGCTGTGCTCCTGAGTGCTTGCAGGGCAGCGAGCTGCTGCAGGTCTGAGGCCATCCCCGCCTCGTAGCCCTGTCAATTCAACCAACCTTCCCCTGCCGGCCAAGGTTATGCAATTTCCTAGGAATTTCTCAGCCCTGGGTTTCCCCTTTTGCTTTTCAGTTTCTCACCGTGAGTCAGCTCACCTTGCCCTCCAGACTTGCCTAAAAACTCCATATTGGATGTTGAGCCGTGAACAAATTCCTGCCTGCTGCCACGTGCTGAGTCACCGGGGACTCCTCACTGACTCCTGCCTGCCTTTTGGGCTGGGGGGCTTGCCCTAGGGCCGAGAGGAAGCCGCGGCCAGCGGGATAACCACACCTTCAGGCAGAGGCACTTCTGAGAAGCCGTCCTCCATCCTCGGGGTGAAAATGTGTCATCAGCCAGGCGGGTGGGAGAGGTGCGTGGGGTGGGGTTGGGGGTGACATCATGCCCGATCTTTCCTGCCAGATTGGAGGGGAGGTCATGCTGAAGCTTGACTTTTGAGGGAAAAGGAGGTGGAGTCATTGATGAGCTTTCTCTACTTGAGAGTCAGGGGATGAGGTCACATCTGGGTTTGTCTTCTTTAGAAGAGTGAGCTCATGCTGCTGTTTCCCATATTTTGGGTCCTGGAGTGAGGAGACAGGGTTCACTGTGCTAGGATTTGCCTTCTTTAAGAGGCTGGGGACGTTAGGAAGCTGCTGTGCCTTCACAGGGAAGGGCTTGCTTCTCCCTGGGAAGGTGCCTGAGGAAGCAGCCCTCTGGGGCAGCGCAGTGTTGGAGAGTTCCGCTGTTCTGCTCGGGACACCCAAGGCCACACTATGATTTTCATAGGCCCCTTCCTCCATGAAAAAAGATTAAGAATTTTCTTTTATGACTGTGTTGGTGTAGAGAGGAATAGAATCCAGACTGGAATCATTATTACATATGCATTATTATATTCATTTTCTTCTGATTTTAAAAGAAAATGAAAACATTCTCGTGGGTCTCTAAGAAGTTTCATGGGCCTTAGGCTCTCTCTGCCTAATGGATAAATTGGCCCTGAGGTCAGGGGTCTCCTCATCTTCAGAAAGGACTCTGGGGCTGGAGCAAAACACACAGGGCACCATCGGCTCCCCACCCTCACTTTGCCTGACTGAGATGTTCTGCCGGGAACTGGGCTATGAGACCGCACAGAATGCACCCTGTCTTCTTGTGCAGACAGGGCACTGAGCAGAAGCAGAGTGGCCCGCCAGGCAACAGGCTTGCTTACGAGGACTGACGTCCGGTGAACTGCCCTTACGCTAAGTACATAATTCATCCAAGAGCAGATACTAGTCATCTCCTCAGGCAAAGGCAGAGATCCACGGGGGCAGGATTTGGAAATTCATGTCAGGTGATCAGTGTTGAGGAAGCCATATAAGGTAAGAGTGATCACATACAGTATTCACATTCATTCATTCAACAAACATTTATTGAACATCAGCTATGTGCTAAGCACCAGGCCTTGGGGGATACAAGTTCTGACATTCATGGAACTTTCATAAATATTGTACCCTGTACATTCTCCAAGGCATCTATGTATAGCCACAGATAAGTTGGGGAAAAGGGGAGGGAGAAAACCATTAAATTGTGAGAAGCCATGTCACCTACTACCTGCCAGCAGCCTGATGTGCACTGTCACTTGATCTTCTCACCACCCCATGAAGCATAAATGTAAAGGTACGTGCATACCTCTGGTTGAGATACGTGCAGCGTCACTATGGGTGCCACACCTGAAGTGTGATTGCCTGCCCCAGACACACTCAGCAACTGGGCACAGCAGCCAGTAGAACATGGAATGAGAGGTCTGCTGGGCAGGAAAGTTCTGCAAACGGAAGTCAAGTTTCAAGGACCAAACCTAGCTGGGGTCAAAATCCTGGGATGTACAGAACAGGAATCTCAGATCAGCCAGTCTCCTTCAGGCGGGCACCGACGATCTGGGCACACGCGGTTCCGGAAGCAGGGGTCAGAAACCACAGCCCTGGAGACCTGGACCCAAGTGAGGTGAACGCCAGTCCTACAGAGGGAGCTGTCTGCTCCTGACTTGTTTTTGCCATGTGCTGGTGTGTGTGTGTGTGTGTGTGTGTGTGTGTGTGTGTGTGTGAACATCAACTGGGGCACAGGGAACTGGGTTCCAGGTATTCACAGGAGCCAGCAATCTAGCAGTTTCTGGATGAACCCTGTTGCCTCCTGAGGCAGGGTTAGATTATTGTGTTGACCTCTCAAAAATGTGAAATTGCTCGTTCGTTTTACACTGCCATAGCATCTACTGATTGAAATGATCGAAAATGTACTTAAAAATAATACAAACAGGTATTTTTCTTCACAGCCTTCTTATACTGTCCTTGTTTTTCTCTTATATACTGAGACTCACGTATAACCCAGTCCTGCCCCACCCAGGCTTGGCTACATAATAGTAACTCAACAGAATAATATGCTGAGACCCATAGTTGCCATCATCTGTCCATTAACTCACCTCTATTTCTGCTTCTAAGCCCAAACCCCATTACCCACCCAAGTCACTTTAGAAATAGATTATTTTTTCTTCTTTCCCCTCTAAGTATCTGACCAAACCAAGAGCATGTGAGTCTTTGGATGAGATCCAGTCTTCCCAATCTGTATGGTCTTCCCTCCCTCCCTCCCTCTCTCCCTTCCTTCCTCCTTCCTTCCTTCCTTCCTTCCTCCCTCCCTCCCTCCCTTTCCCCCTTCCTTCCTACCTTCCTCCCTTCCTTCCTTCCTCCCTCCCTCCCTCCCTTTCCCCCTTCCTTCCTTCCTTCCTCCCTTCCTTCCTTCCTTCCTTCCCTCCTTTCCTCCCTTCCTTCTGAGTAGTAAGTAGAGTATATAGAATGTAATTTAATCTGTTTTAGTTGATAATGAAAATCCTTCTGGAAATTCAGATTCACCATTAGGAATTATTTTCATTGGATAGAATGATGAATATTCATGTATGAAGTCTATAGACTAGTCTGAATTGATAAATCCTTGAGAAATGTCCTGAAAGTTGGTGGTGAGCAATCCTCAATTTAGAGTCACTTTTTTTGTGATTTCCCATTTTCTCCTAAAACTCAAAGGCAGAAGAATTTCTGATTAACTGAAGTTTCTAGTTATTTGGTCTCTGGTTAAAGCTTTCTTTGCCACTTTCTTCTCGTCTTTTCCTGATACATCTGGGTTAAAATATTAGGAAGAACCTAACAAAGGAAAAGCCCTGCTCTTTATAAACTGTCCACATATTTGTCTGCAATATCATCTTCATGTTCATAATTATCTCTAGTTGAAAACATTTTATCTTGATTAATTAAAGCACTTCTGCTGCTACCAACAGCAGGGAAGAGTCTCTGGAAAGGACTCCAAAGTCACTTAGCCTCTTTAAAACCTCTACTGTCCACAAGTCTAGACAAGCGCATGTCTGCCACCACTTTAAATATTTTATCTAGCATAGCAGAATTGTGGCAATTACATATTTTCAATTACTTCTGTCACACTTGAACCCTACCCACATAATTAACAACCTCAACTTTTAAAAAACGCTTTTCTGTTTTAAATTCCATATATTTTCATTGTAGAAAATTATAAAATACAGAGAAACACAAAGAAAAATACAAAGATCACCCTTAATCACACTACTAAGTGATAAACATTAACATTTTGGTGAATATCCCTCAAGTATTTTTTTTTATTTACACAATTTTTTATATTCAACTAAAATCTTACATTTTAATAGGGATTTGTTATTTTTCCACTAAAAAATATATCACAGCTATTTGTTCCATGCAGGTAAGTATTCATACACAACATGACGTTTAATGGCTATGTAGTGTCCAGTTGTGTAGATGTATCATGATTTAGTTAATAAATCTACTGGGAACCACAATTAGGTTGTTGTCATTTTTTTTTCACTGTTGTATGTAATAGAGACATAGACAGCCTTGTACGTAAATCTCTGCAAGAAATCCCAATTACTTCCTTATGGCAAATTCCCAGAAATGGAAGAGTTGGCTGACGGGGCTTAAACATTTTCAAGTCTTTTGCTAAAATACTGCCAAACTTGTCTCCAGAAAGAATGTACCAATACTAGTGAGGCTGAACACTGTTTTACATGTTTAATTGGCCATTTGTATGCGAGCCTTAGGGAATGGTTCATTAATGCCATCTACTCAATTTCCTAATGTGATGGCTATCTTTTACTTATTGGTTTGTAGGTGAGCTAATTGTTAGGTAGTTTCCTCTGTCAGATCATTTCCAAAAATAAATTTTATGGCAATGTTTGTTTTATACACTTCTTTTTTGTCACCTTCTCTAAGAAGGTTATGGTAAGTGAATGCATGTTAAAAAACCCGCCAGATTACTTTGCTTCCAAATTTGCAAGTAATGTTTCTCCTAAGTCTACTCATATAATTATTCTGTTTTGAAATTTTGCAGTGACTCCTTTTCACCTTCAGGATGAAAATGAAACTCACTAGAAAAAAGCAACATACCTGACCTAGCAGCAGATTTCTTCTGGAGCTGTGCTGTTCGATACACACTAGATCTGATGTTAAGCATTCTCACCACACACAGAAAAGAATAACAGAGTGCAGGAGGAAACTGTTAGAGGTGATTGATATGTCTGTGGCAGACTGTGGTGTTGAGTTCACAGGTGTACACTTACCTCCAAACTTATCAAGCTGTATACATCAATTATGCACAGCTTTTTGTATGTCAATCATACCTTAATAAAGTGGTTTAAAAACACAGTAGCCACTAGCCACACGTGGCTACTTAAATTTTAAAAATGAAACAAAATTAAAATTTCTGTTCCTCACCTGCTCAACAGCCACACATAGTGAGTGGCTAACTTTTTGAACAGTGACGATAGAAAACTTTTCCATCACCGCAAACGGTTCTGGACACAACTGATCAACAGATTTAGCTTTTTCCAGTGTCTGGATCTGCTCTCTTCTATACCTCCTAGCCTCTACGTAGAATGCCCTTCTCCTTTTCTTTGGCTAATTCCCACATATCCTGCAGATCAGCTTTCACCTACTCTGGAGAAGTGTCTCCTAACCACTCATGTCTCCAGCCTGGATTGCATGCCCTTCTGTGGCCCATTGGAGCCCTGGGCATGGAATGCCCACTACAGTCAACAGCAGATGTCGGTTCACTGGTCCTTGTCCTCTCCCAGCTCACTGAAGGAAGAGTATGTCTGCAACTTCTGATTCCCCAGGACCCAGCTTAGTTTCTGGAAAATGGACAAAGCTTAGTGTATGTTGAATAAATGGTCTGCCCATCATTTGCCCCCATCCTGTACAAATGCAGTGAGTGGTTTATTCTTAAAAATTCTCAAGAACTAAAAAGTATACCAAAAGAAGTATTTAAGGAACAATATATTTATTTTAGGAATACAGTTATTAATTGTAATAAAGTAATGAAATCCATGGGCATGCTTTATGAACCGCCTCATAAAAGATAGTTACAGCAGCAATACTCTAACCTTTCTCCTGATAGAGATATAGACATATTACCTTTATACTTCAACAAATATACATCATTGGAATAATTACAAACCATTTCCTCTTAATAATTCTTATAAAAAATAAAAGCTTTTCTGTTATCCTTAGTCTTCCCGAATCTCTCTGGGTTCTTCATCTCCTGTTCCTTCTAAATTGACAGAATATTGCTGGAGAATGTGCATTTGTGAGCACCAGGTCCAGGGTACATTTTTATCTTTTAATTAAAAAAATCACAATTCCTATATATTTCTTAGAGAAAAAAATATAATACTGATACATGTAAAAAAATAAAGGATAACTCACTCATAATCCCATCACCAGATGACAACCTCTGCTTGCATCTGACATATAACTTCCTTCAATATTTCTCTATGAAGAGATATTTTTTTTTGTTTCTTGCAAAAGTGAGATCATACTGTCCTTAGATTTTAATTTTTTTCAATTAACACATCATAAATAAGTTTATTTATCAAGAAATATGTCTGTAACATTATTTTAAGTGTCTATCTAGTATTTAAAATAACACTGTCCGCTTTTTGGAAGCTTAGATTGTTTCCAATCTTTTTTTTTTTTTTTTCTTCTTCTTGTTAATAGTGCTGTGACGGCTCTCCTTCTGACTAAATGCTTTCCAGGGATCTACAGATCTGAATGTGTTCTCCTCCAAGGCAGAAACGAGGAATGACCTTCTTTTGGGGCTGTAGAGAGAAGAGGTGATTACAAAACTGCCCAGGCCAACCCAGAAACAAACCAACCAAATTAATGGGTCAGTGGACCACTGTTAGTGGATTCCCTAGAAAACCATCTGAGGTTAAAGCTTACCTGCGAATGCTTCTCTGGGAGGTGCAATGGCAAGGTCGTGAAAATGAGGGGAAAAGAAAAGCAAGGCAGGGAAGGAGGAAAGTGAGTACTTGTTGACGAGTTGGTTACAGCTTCACGATAAAGCACAGCTGGTTTCTTGGTGACATGGGACAGCTCTGGCAGGGCATAACAAACAACTCAGCCTCAGAATGATCCATAGCAGGGAGGATCCTTGGGTCTCCTTTCTCTCTTTGGTTCAAGTAAATCCCGCCGGCATGAACTCCCCCTCACTTCCAGGTTATGTCACCTGGTCAGCTCTGGACAGCGGTCGCTATGGGGCGGTGTTTCCTCTAGGTCTGAAAGTGGTTGGAAGAGCGAGGGACTCCTTGGGTGTAGTCAGGGTGAGCACGGGTTACAGAGATGCTTCCACCATGGCAGGCTCACGGGGTCCTGACAGAACCTGAGCCCCACCCTGAGAGAGGCAGGAAGTGCAAATAAACTAAGAAATGGTACCAGCAGAGGAGGCGGATAACCTCTGGCTTTTCAACCTGTAGTTTTCCCAGTAGGCCTATCAAAGTCCTTGGTTTTGAGAAAAAAAGGGATTCTGCAGAGTGCTACTAGCCACGTGAAACACCAAGTCCCATTCTCCCAGGAGGCAGGACGGGAATGCAGCATTGTGAAGAATGGGAAAAGGAAATTAAGTTCTGTGGGCAGGAAAGCTCCACCTTTCCTCTGGGGACAGAAAAAGAGCAAGAGGTCAGACGGGGACACTTGGCTGAGTCCAACCACGTCCTCCTCTGCATCTTCTGGTCTGGACCCTCCAGCCCACGTGACTCAAGCCAGCAGCCGGGCTCAGCCAGGAGCCGGCTTCAGAGAGGGTGGGCAGATACAAACTGTACATCTTGTTGTGCCCTGAGACCCACAGCACCTCCAAATGAGCACCCCCAAACCACAAGGGGCAGAGGCAGAGGGGGGAAGGTTTTGACTCGAGAATGACACTAAGAGTTCAGTTTAATTGAGTGGTTTCCTTTATGACTTTCCAGACTCTAAACAAGGCAAGTTTCCCGCAATCAGCTGGTCTATTAAAAAAACGGCAGCAAAGGAAGAAAGTAGGGTGTGAAAGAAGAGGAAGAGGCAGGGACAAAGGAGAATGAGTCTGGGTGCTTTCCCTGAGGTCTCCCATGCCAAGGACAAGTTAAAGCAACACATTACTGTTTATGAGTCTCATTATGCACGGCCAAGTTTGCTCTGGGCATTGTCAGTCTGCCCACGCTTGGCTTCTCCTTGCAGCCTTTGGTTTTCTTCAAGACCAGATGGTAGTTTTTTCTTTTTACAAGGATTTGAAAACAGAGAGGAAGGTCTCAGACAGCCTCTGTAAGATTATCCAGGCTTGGAATGTAACTGAGGATAGGCTTAAATTCCTTCCTGTTTCCCACTGCCTGAAGGATAAACCAAAGAGCTCTCTGGTGTTGGTGGCATATCCAGGGCGCCCTCAAGCCGATCTGTCCATCCTTACTTCCCATCCATTTCAATGGCTCTTGATCCTTCCCTGCCCCTAAGACCTCCAATGACATCATGGGCCTCTCAGGCCTCTGTGCCCACTCAAAAATCTCTTTCCCCACAGTGCTCTCAATTCTTCCTGGGCGTCACCTGCATCAGGACTCGGCTCAAGTTCACCTCCTGAAACCCTTCCTATCATCAGGTGAATCTGACTGCACCCTCCCTGTGCTCATGTGTAGTGTGATTGGACATCTAGCTGAGCTCTCGGAACACACTGTAGCTATTGGAGACACGGCTGTCATTTCCTACTACATTATGAAATATTTAAACACAGGAATCATATTCATTTTTGATCTTTCAGCATCTAGGACAGTGTCTGGTACCTGGAACGTGCTCAGAAAATGCTGGTTGGTGGAGAAAGCGCCTGTGTTTCCAGAGTAGTACAGTTGGTCCTGTGGATACAGAGGGCTGCCTATTCTACACTATTTTATATAAGGGACTTGAGCATCCATGGATTTTGCTATCTGCACAGGAGCCCTGGAGCTGTGAAAGGAAAATCAAAATGGCACCAGTGTTGCTAAGAGAGCCCTCTAAATGGAGCTGGGAGGCCATTGAGGAAGTGTGACTTGTACACATCTCGCCTGCATAGAATCTGAACTTTTGACCACTTATTGTCTTAAACGCAGGCACCCAGAACAACTGCCAGAAACTCAAGATGCTTACCCGACCCCTACCTTAAAACAACTGGTGACAGCCTATCCCTTAAGGACAAATATTTCATTTCTTTTGTCAGAGTACAGCCTCATGGCTTTTGCCTTTATAAGCCCCTGACTCTTTCTTTTCCCTGGAACACTCTTTTGGCTTTACCTGAATCTGTCTCCCAAAACGCAATTTTTCAGACCCCAAATAAACATTTTTCCTATTTGTAGACTTCTGGGCTTTTTTGGTCCACAGAACCAATCGCCTACAGATATCTAGGGATGACTTAACTGCATTTACACGCCTGCTACACCACTCATCATGCTGCCCAATGGTAACTGCTTACCTGTGGCTCTCCTGGGATGCTCCAGCTCCTTGAGGGCAAAAGACAATGCCTTTGAGACGATGCCTAGCACATTCTAGGTGCTAAATAAGTGTTGACTTTCGGAAAATGTGCAGTATTGTAGGCTACTTTTTACATTACCCAGAGCTCATTACATAGTCATAATAACACAAACAAATTTCTTGAGGGCAAGCATTGAGCTAAGCACGTCTTACACATTACACAACTAATCATCACAACAGCCTTTAAGATGGGTACCCCTCCCCCGCCACCCTCCATTGTATGATGAGGAGACTATGACTCAAGGAGCTAAGTGATTTGCTATAATATACACATCCAGACAGTGGCAGAGATGAGATGTAAACTCTGGTTTGAATTCAGGTGCTATGAGGCAGCCAGCATTCGGGCTCTAGCCCTTCCTCCCCATATCTCCAGTTACCTTTCAACATCTGAACTTCCAAGAAAAGGGAACAAGTCTTCCTCCCCTAACTCTACCCACTTCTCCTCACAGTTACCACTAACTGCTCCTCCATATAGCTGACCAGCCACTTGGTTGACTGCATTATTACTACATTGTCATTCCATTTTACTTTCTGGCTATCAAACTTTAGGTTGTATCATAGAGACCTTGAAAATAGCTATGACTTGTGGCTGAGGGTGCAAGAATGGAATACTATGCAGCCATAAAAAGGAATGAAATAATGCCATTTGCAGCAACATGGATGGACCTAGGGATTATCATACTAAGTGAAGTAAGTCAGCCAGAGAAAGACAAATACCATATGATATCACTTATATGTGGAATCTAAAATATGACACAAATGAACATATTTATGAAACAGAAACAGACTCACAGACATAGAGAACAGACTTGTGGTTGCCAAGAGGGAGGGGGAGTTGGGGAGGGATGAATTGGGAATTTGGGATGAGCAGATGCAAATTACTATATACAGAATGGATAAACAACAAGGTCCTGCTGTATAGCACAGGGAACTATATTCAATATCTTGTGATAAACCATCCTGTGATGAAAGAATATGAAAAAGAATGTATATATATGTATAACTGAATCACTTTGCTGTACAGCAGAAATTAACAAAACATTGTAAATCAGCTATACTTCAATAAAATAAATTAAAGAAAAAGAAGAAATTTACAACTTAGTAAGGACAGACTTGGTACCAGCATTAGGATATATAACATTTTAGTACTTCCTGAGAAGGGCCAAAATATGGATATCTTTAACATAAACAGAGGCCAGAGAGTTTACATTAACTTTCCCAAAGTCATACATCAGGTACGTGGAGAGTGACGATTTGAATTCATGTTGGATTCCAGGGCCTGTATTGGAAATGTAGGTCAGGCCTAGATTATGGTAGATCTTGAAAGGAAGTCTAAGACTGTATTAAGAAGACAGCGAGAAGATTTTTGAACAGAGGAGCAATAAGATCAGAACTAGACTTTGGAAAACTAGTCTAGTAACGGAGAAGAGAAAGTGAGGGCGGAGGGACGAGAGGTCTGTGGGGAGACCGTTTAGGAAGTTGTTGCCATGACTAGTTATGCTTAGATGAGCTTTGCTCTCAGACACATTAAGGTGTCTTGAGATGAAGGACAAATGGAAATGCCCAGAAGCTAGCTGGAGGTGAGAGGTGGAAGAGAAGTGGTAATTAGAGGCAGAGATCTGGGAGTGGCTACAGAAAGGCTGCAGACAAAGCCCTGAAAGTAAATGAGGTCACTAGTGGCTGGGCTAAGAAGGAAGGGGGCCAAAGGAGTGAGGATTAAGCTTGGAGATTCGGCATTTTCAGAGGGAAGGAGAAAGGCAGGGAAGTTTGAAGACAGGAGGAATAGTCAGAGAGGTGCAGCTCAGAGCAACGACTTGTAACAAACTGGCTGATAAGACAACTTAACAGCAGACATGAGAACTCCTCTTATGGGATGCAAGTGTGTGAGAAAAACTGTGATAAGCTGCCAGGGTGACAGGGGTGAGAGCGAGGAAGTAGATAGCGGGAGAAAGTTAAACTACCCGGTGCTGGAAGTGAGGAATTTGAGATTAAGGCTGTGGTGGAGCAGAGAAAAGACCAGAGGGCTGGGGAGAGGGAAGGATGGGGGTGGGGGGGAGGGGTGATAAGGAAGGTAGAGGGGATGGCCAAATCCCTCCGTAGACCGGCTGAAGGGCTGTTACAAAATTAGGGCTCTAAGGTGGCTTTCATGGCTCTCATGAATGCTCTGTGTCTCTCCAAACCTTCATTAAAATCTGAAATGCACCAAAGCCTGGTGTGTGCACTGGGGGAAATCAAGGAAAGGGCAGATCGTCTTTCAGGTGTAGAACAGGCATCAAACAGGGGGAACAGTGAGTATGAGTGGAAGACATTCTATAGAAACAGAGGTTCAGAGCCAGTGGCCTGAATCCATAACCATACCAGAAATTTGTGAACTTTGGGGAGGACACTGGACTTCCAAAGGGCATGGAATGGGGGAATAGCCAACTTCATCTAAATCTTGAGACATTCAGACTCCAGCTGACACCTGTGGTACAACCTTATGGTGGAAGACATGCCCTTCAATAGTTATTCCTTCTGAATGAACTAAATATGCTGGTGGATTTTAGAGAGGGAACATGAGCGAGGAGAGCCCTCAGTGAACTGGTTTGGAGATTTAGTAGGATGCGGGGAGAACACAGATCTTAAGGCAGCATTACATAGCTCACATCAGCTGTAGGAGGGCAGGCTGCCCAGCTGTGAGTCATTAGTTTAAATTGTCTGCTGGAGAACATCTCTGGGACTTTTCTGGTCCATTTGCTCATGAGTAATTGTTTCCTAGAAAACTTTTCCAGCCCCCAAATGTTCTTCCTGAGCTAGAATGATAGGACCTAACAGATAAGGCTACTGCAAGCAAGGGGTCAGAGGGTTCAGAGACCTGTTCTTGCTGCCTGTCCCGCAGTCACTGTGAGGGTTTGTCAGGAAGGGAGCTAGGGAGGGAGACAGCTTCTGTGCCTGGAAAAGAACGGAAGCTGAGGAACTTGGCTAAGGGACCACGGCAGGGCTCTGCACTTTTCCCCACAGACACTGATAAGACTTTTCCTCTTATTAATTTGTGTAAGTAACAGACCCAGGGTGTAGGCATGTTTGTGTACCCATGCATCCCTGAGCAACTGAGGAAATTTTGGCTGACACTGGGAGAAACATATGATAATCAAATAAAATTTCTGAAAGCACCTTGCTTATACCCTGTCAAAAAGTTGACGATTTTTAAGATGTGATTCAATAAAATGAAATGATGGCTTTCTTCCAGTTATTTAATAATAGTTATTCTGCCAGGCTCTCCCAGCTTGCCCAAAGAAATTAGAAACAGAAGGAGTGAAGAAAATAGTAGCTTTCTCAATTCTCTGGTTTTTTACAATAATCACCAGATATGCTGAAAGATTGTATGAAGTTTGTGAGTGTACTTGGCCTTCATGGATCTTGTATTTCTTAGCTACAATTGCTAGTGAACATCAGTTATGGAGAGGTGCTGCCCAATGGTTGAGGAGGATGGTGTATATAGTGTGACAGATTATATTTTTCACAGGCGCCTCAACAATATCTCCTGCTCCACATATGCTTCTTACAATGTGACATGGACACTCCTCCCTTTGAAAAGTGGGGTTCTTTGTCCCCTCTCCTCTGCCCCTGAACTGGACAAGATTTACAGCTATTTCAACCAATGGCAGAAGTGATATCATAAAATGTGAGGCACTACGCTTTCTGCCTGTTGGAATAGTCGCCTCGGAACCCTAAGCTATCATCTAAGATCTCTGACTACCTTGAAGCTGACATCCTGTGAGGAAGCCCAGGCTGTATGGAGAGGCCCAGCTGAGGTTCCAGCCAACAGCCAGAATCAAATGCCAGACGTGGGAGTGAAGACGTCTCCAGAAGATTCTAGCTTCCAGTCACCGAGTCTTCCCAACTGAGGTCCCAGACATCACGGAGCAGAGATAAGCTGCCTTTGCCGTGTCCTTTCCGAATTCCCTAGCCACAGAATCTGGCAGTGTAATAAAATAATTGTTTCACCCTATTACGTTTTGGGGTGGTTTGTTACAAGGCAATAGTAATTGGTACAGTTATGAAACCAGGAGCCCTATGTGGTCCCCGAGTCCTCCTGAGACACTTTGTGGAAGAGTTAGAGCTTCTTGGAATGCTATTTGAAAACCTCTGGACTAACCAAGGGCTCCAAATTCCGTGTTTCTAAGAAACCTGGAATTTAATAGCTTTATCAAGAAAGAGAATTGTCTTGCTCAGTGTTATGAACTGAATTGTGTCCCCCCAAAAGATGAAGTCCTAACCCCCAGTACCTGTGAATGTGAACTTATTTGGAAATAAGGTCTTTGCAGATTATCAACTTAAGATGGGGGCATCAGGGTGGGCTCTGATCCAATATTCTGTGTCCTTATAAAAAGGAGAAGTTTGGACACAGAGACACACACAGAGATAACGCCATATGAAGATGAAGGCAGAGATTGGGTGATGCATCTATCAGCCAAGGATTACCAAAGATTACCAACAAACCATAGACATATGGAACAGATTCTCCCTCACAGCCCTCAGAAGGAACCAACCCCGCTTTCACTTTGATCTAGAACTGTGAGACAATAATTTTCTGTTTGCTTAAGCCACCCAGTATGTGGTAGTTTGTTACAGCAGCTCTGGGAAAATAATACATTCGAGAACCAGTTTGAACAGGAATGATGGCCCTTTATATCTCCAAGGCCCTCAGTTAATGCAAGTTAGGTCTTTTGATTCATTCAGCAATATCTTTTCAAGGTCCATCTCATAGAAGTCACAATGGGAAGCACTTTAGAAAAATACAAAGATAAATTAAGTCTTGGTTTCCACAATCATTGGAACACCAACTCTGGAAGGAGAGATATGATAAGTCCTAAAATAACCATAGTACAAGTGATAAGTGCCCTAGATAATGAGGCATGTAGAAAGAGAAATTCTAAATAAGTCTTAAAATTCTTTTAAAAAGTCTCAGTGATCTTAGTATAAGTAGAGCCAAAATTAGATTTGGATGGACAGAGTTGAAGGTAGAAGGGGCATTTCTATGAATGTCTAACACTCAGTGGGTCCCTGGCTAATCGATTAAAGTACATAGGTAAAGTATAACTCCTTTATTGTCAGGTCTATTTAAAGCATTTATAGAGTCCTAGATACATTTTTGTATAATGATTGTTTCCTCCCTGTACACATAAGAAAAAAATGTGTATGAGTCTAAACATTTTAAAACAACCTAGAATGCAACTTCTGTCTTACACGCATTTACTACAAGGTTTTAGAGTCAACTTTCAGGCATTTTTGATGCAAGTTCTTTTTTTTTTTTTTAGTTTTATTTTTATTGGAGTATAGTTGATTTACAATGTTGTGCTAGTTTCAAGTGTACAGCAAAGTGACTCAGTTATACATATACATATATCCACTCTTTTTTTAGATTCTTTTCCCATATAGGTCATTACAGAGTACTGAGTTGAGTTCCCTGTGCTATATAGTAGGTTCTTATTAGTTATCTATTTTATATATAACAGTGTGTATATGTCAATCCCAATCTCCCAATTTATCCCTTCCTCCATCTATCCCCTGATGCAAGTTCTTGATCAGATTTATAATTAAAGCTCTCAATAGTCACTAGTAGTTTCTTTTTAAAAAATTATTTCTTTTCATTTATTTTATTGTATCAGTTTCTGAGTTAGGAAAAGTTATTTGAAAATAATGGTCTAGCTAATTTTCCATACTTGAGATTTGATTGTTTTCACATTGTTGGTAGAATTGAAGGGCAACAAATCAGCCTGAAGTTTATTTAGAAAGTGCACTGAGCATCCTTTATCAGGGGGTTCCCTGTTGACTCACACCTCTGCTCCCCATACTACCCCACAACAAACAAAAGCCTTTTGTAATATAAATCAGGTTATTTAATCCCTCTGACATTTTTCATATTTCCCATTTGAAACCAATTCAGTTTCTTTAAGAGGTTATCTGGCCTTAAAATATTTATGTAGCTAAATGTTTAGACTGAGTAGTTTTGATTGAAGCTGAATCTCTAGTTTTCAATTTCACAGGAAGAAACTCATTTTAAATACTTCCTCACTTCTCATAATAACCTAGAATAGAAAATAATCTTAAAATTATATATATATATATATATATATATATGTATGTATATGAAGTACTTTTCTGTACACATGAAGCTAACACTACATTGTAAATCAACCATACTTCAATTAAAAAAAAAACAAAGGGGAAAAATACTTCCTCACTAAAGTTAGGGCAGTTAACATCCTGTCTTTGTTTCTGGATGCATAAAACAACTAAACCTGTTAGCATGCTGATATTGTTAAGGCTTAGAATGTGACTCCCAAGAAAATATGCAAGTTGCATCACCAGAGGCTAGAACCTGGGGAGAATTAAGATAAAACCCTGAATAAATAATAAGTCCTGAATAAAGTCTTCCTTACCATTCTAACAAGTGTCAGATTAATTTTTTCTTTAACACCACTTAGAGGTCATTAATGTACATGGCTTCAGGTTTTTGTTGAGATTGGCTACATCATAAAGTAGTTTTCATAAAGCAATTTAAATCATTAAGAAATATAATTTATACATACAACTCAATGGGCATAAATGGAACACATCAACTATTTCATAAACTTGTGGACATTTATTTCTCAAATTTACAATGATTGTAGCTTCACATTTTGCATTGATTTTATTTATTCTTGGACCAAATCAGCCTGAGATGTTGAAAGCTGTTCAAATGTTACTTAGAGTATGATTTTAACAAAATTATTCCACATAATCTATGTGAAATTAAAACGGAATCCCAAGAACCTTGTAATTCAGATTGAAGAAATGTAGTTTTTTCCTATACCAAAATCTCTGCTGACTAGTTGATTTTTTTTTCTTAGAAGAACTATGGAGGAGATATAAAATGCAAAACTTGCATGTTGCCTCTTTGTGTCACTTTCCCCAAGATCTGTATTACATGAAACTAATAAGAATGGAACTAAATACTTTTTTAACGGTGCTAAATGTAACCTGAGTTGAAATAAAATTAATTCCACAACAAGGACTTACTGTATAGCACAGGGAATTATATTCAATATCTTGTAATAACCTATAACATAAAAGAATCTGAAAAAGAATATATCTGTATATATCTGTATCTGTATATCTGAATCACTTTGCTATATACCTGAAACTATCACAACATTGTAAATCAACTATTCTTCAATTTAAAAAATTAATTCCTTAAATGTTTAAAAAAATAAAGTCCATCTTCTAATTGTTCATAAACTTTATAAAAGAAGAATCCCTGAATCAAAATAATCAGAATGGTCATTTCTGTTCTGATGTTTGGTAATAAAATCTTTGCCTAATGTTGTGTTTTTTATGCAAAATCTCCAAACTCTGAAAATACTTCATCACTTATGGTATGCCTGATCACATAAATGTTTACTTGTACCTTGCCTTGTTCAAAAATGTTTAAATATGAAATCTAAAGTATAACCTGTATTCAAAGATTTACACACAAAAATAATGTAGCTTATGAAGAGCTTTTCACTTTTTCCTACTTGGATATTTAAGATGACATTTAAATGTACATTCAGAAATATGCAGGCCATGTGTTATGGCTATTTAAGTATCCCACTGAGTCTAAAACTGGCTTTAGTGACTACTCTCTTCATATACTTCTTCATCCAAATCAAAGTGCTTATCTTATATCTCGCTAGCCAACAGTAATGAATAACTGAATCAATCTAGTTAATTTCAGTGTTTATCTCAATAGTCTGTACAAATGAAAGGACTGGAAGATGGGGCAGTGGAAGGTGGCCGTGGACAAGAGACTTTTTCTTATGTGCAAATTGCACTGAAATCACCAGATGTCTCTAATCTGCTGCCCATCTCAGTTCTTGTCTCCCACGTTTCTCCAGATCTCTCACAGACTCCCTTCTAAGTTTCTGATACACACATTCGCAAGGCCTCTCTCACCACACTCACAATCTTTCCTCATCTCAACAGTTCTTCTCCAAAGGATTATCAGTAAAATAACTGAGTCATAAATAACTATAGAAAAATATGTAAAGTGACAATTTAGCTTCAAAATTTACCAGTCACAATTTTCTTATGCATAAGTGGTACATAAAGTTTTCTTATAAAGGGCTTCCCTAAGCCTGGGGTGTATGTGTTTAACTAGGGGAGGCCTTCTGGTTGTACAGAACCATTCTGATTTCTTTAACGACAATCATTACCATAAAAGTATTTACTGAAAGCTGGGCTGGACAGCCATTGTACAATCTGATCTGGCAAATGCACAGAAACTGCACTCCAGGTTACACAGTAAGGCACTAATTACCCAAATGAAACTCCAGGGGCACCTTGGGGAGATGCAGTACAGAGAATTAAGGAAGGAAATAATTAGTCACAATTGCAGAAACTAGCTAAATACAAAGTGAAAGAATGCATGCGGCCTATTTCCTGCAGAGTACAGGAAGCCTTAATAACAGAATATGCAAAAATACAAGAGAAATCCAAAAGAGAAACATGATTTGTACAAATGAATAAGAAAGGGACCAATCTCAATTTTAAATTACAAAAATGACTTTATTTTCTGTTCCTAGGTACTACATAGCCAAATAACCTTAAGACATTGTATCATGAGTTTACACTATGACAAATCAACTTTCAAGCATTTTCTTGACAGTCTTAGAGGTTTTGCCGGCATTTGACACAATCTGAACACATACAGCGCGAGAAAACAAGCAGCAGAAGGAAAACTAAGTGACCACGTAAGGCATTGAGTTTCAACCCTAGTAAAAATATTCATTAAATAGGCAGAATCGTATGGGAGAGGGAATGGTATTCAGCAGAAAGCAAATTTATTCCACATCTGAAACCACGCATAGGGACTGTTATTTAACATGGCCGAGAAATTAAGTTGTTCGAAGTTATATACCCCTTTTTAAGGTCTTCTAAATAAAAAAAAATTCCTTGGGGTGGGAGGAGACCCTCTTCCCTCTCCCCACAAGGAATTCAAGGATGTTACTTTTATCAGTGAAAGGCTCTGGGAAGATGGAGTAAGAGTGGACAGCTAGTTTGGAAGGATGGTTAATTGTATTAGAAGCATGTCACTGAGGCCTAAATCTGAAAAATCAATGGCACGCCTGGTCGAGACTGTCCAGGCTTTCTTACAATGTATCTGAATAGACAAGACAAAAAGTGCGACAATCTTACCGACCCTTGAGGCATTCCGCTCACTAATAACTGTGCTGTTTTGCTATGGAACCCTATCTACCCTGAGTTCTTGAGAGCCTACCAAAAATGTGAATCGCTCGAACGGCATTATCACATTCAGGATTTATAGGAGAATGTAAATTGAATCTTAATTTAGTCTCTAAACACAAATGGAAATTGTTTTGAGGTTTATCTTATCTATTCGTGACTACACATTGCTGACAGTTTTCATAAAGATGGACCATGAGTGTTCACTCTTTTAGTAAATATATCATTACTACTGATCAGGTATTTGGTATGAAATTAGATTAGAGAGTAAAATACTCCTTAAAAAATGGACTTTTCTTAGAATTAGGAACATAAACAACAGCAAAACCCTTGAGGGAAATGATAACAAGAGATGTAAAGATTTTTTTCTCCTCTTTCTTGTAACAGAAATCATAAGATAACATATTGCACAACTGTGGACTTTCCTCATCGCAAGTAACCCAAGGAAGATTCCAGGTTGCTTAAGCCCCTCTCTATAAAGATGGCTTCAGAGGCAGATAAGGAGGCACCTCTAAATGACCAAAGTATTCACAGCAGGCTTATGTCCCAAGCCTTTCTGAAAAAGCAGTGCCTGCACACAGGATGCCATGGAAATTGTTAGAACTCATTACAATAGCTACATTGGAAACCTAAGGCAGAGAAGGGTGGGTGAACAATCAGAAAATTTACCAGTGTAAATAACAGGTTTCACTGTATCAAGAACACTTATATTAAAAGTGTTGTATTAAAAACAAAACAAAGTGAAAACCCAACATATAACTAGTTTTCTGAGATGTGGTCATCTTAGGTGAGTTCCACTGGGATATACTTAGATGCTCTGTTTCAACCAGACCATCCCCAGACAACTGTCTGTTCTACACTTAACCATTAAAACTGACCAAAGAGCATACTCACTATGGGTGTCCAATAGCCATAGGATTTAAGAGCACATACGATGCTTTTATATTTACATAAGCTGTTTCTCATGAGTCTTACAGAAGTTGGAGAAATAGAGCTAGTTGTTCCTTTTTAGCAAGAGCACTTGTTAAAATACGAAAAGGATTGGGTTAATACCCCTTTTAACACTGAGTTGATTCATTAAAGAACTTTAGAAAAGTCAGCAGTTCATTTACCTGAGTTTCCCAGTTAAAGGCTAAAGAGTAATTTAATGCTTTTCGCTTAAGAATGTGAACAAAAATATACAATATTAAAAAGGGTCAGGGTCAGAAAATTTAGACTCAAGATGAAGTTTGAACATTTTGAATTTTTATAAAATCTAACAGAAACATCTATGAATTTTCCTTCCTAGTTAAACCATAAAGTCATAGAACTATACTGATTTACTGGATGTTATTTAGAACTTAGGTTAGGGGTCAGCCTGTGAAATCATTAAGAAAGCGAATCAAATTCTTTTGGCATTTTGAGCAAGTTGTCACAAAGACTAATTATTAGTGACTTCAGTTATGAACACGTATGAGATTATGAGTTAACACCAGATAAAGATTTCAGCGTAAATATGATTTTTAACCTGAATAGGTCCCTGTTAAGGGTGATATAGAAAACAACTATAAATTTTATCCAGAAAAATAGTGCACCTAATGTTTTACCACCTTTCAACAGGGGTATTCTTGTCATGCTCAGCCATGGACAATCTTCCAGGTTTGTTTGTTTGTTTGTTTAAAACAGGTAGGGCTATGTTTCTAAATATAACACATTGTTCATAATCAGGATCCTAACAACATTCTAGAATAGAATATTTTATCCTACAAGAAATATAACCATGTTACTATTTTAAACATTTTGTTTCAATTCCAGGGCAAAATAAACCAGCTATACAAAATCACCATTGTAACACTTAAACAGAGCAGAGACAGCAAAGCATTTTGGTCTACATGATTCAATTATTAAATAAATGAAAAGCATCTCTTCCCCAAATCCTTTACCCCACGATGTATCATAACATTTAAAACACAATGGAGGTACATATATCTGCTGAGTAGTTCCCATAGCTGTGTTCCATGTATGACTCAAAGTAGCATTAAACAAAGTCACCAGGATCAAGGGGTAAATTTTAAAAGCAGCATCTTGAAACCCCAAACCATCTTTCTACTTTTCTTCGTTAAGTCACCAAACTTCCTTAGGTCAGACTAGGGTTCCGAAAACAGTGTGAATTTGGAGCATAAAACAAAATTCTCACGATAGGTAGCACTGGTCCTGGATTGAGGGCACAAATAGTGCTTTCATTTTCCTGTTCTATACAGCTTAATAGTCAGTGAAAACTTTTGCCCAAGACCCATACTACGTTGGGTGTTTAAGTACAGAGATAAATAAAACTCGGCTAACCACCAGGCAAAAATTATTTCTATCTACTTAGCAATTTATTCACACTTAAAAAAAAAAAAAAGGAACAGAACCATTTTAGATGAGATACTTTTTTTAAGCCAAAGACAGCAGACTTTCTGTGCTTGCATCACTAGCATTTGCAGCAAGGGCAGTCTTGAGGGAGACAGATAGATTTATATACGTACATATACGTGGATTATTTCGTGTAACAGGCAGAATTTGAATAGAGATCACCACTTCCACACTACCCAGAGGAACCAGTGTGCCTGCCTGGGTGCACCAGCTCTTCAGCAGAGTGCTTTAGTAGCACTTTTTTTTTTTTTTCCATCGGATGTATTCACATATCAAGATATCAAAGATGATTAAGTTACTGAAAAACAGGCTTCTGATTCCGATTTTTAAATTTAATTACCTATTTTAATTAAAATAAATTAGCTTTTCTAAGGTTGTTCACCAGTACTACATACAATATTGATATTACATGGGAGGAACCTCTGTATTTCCTTTTCAATGATATTTTTAAAATGTTGGTAAAAATGTAAATCAGTTAAATTATAAATGACCAATTCAAGCAAGCTGACCATGGGAGATTATTGTCTTTACTCACTTACAAAATCCTTGCCTAAGGATAAATAACTGTCAGGTATGTGAAAGAATAGTATTTAGGGTTCTGCTGGAGGCAAGGGGAAATTTCGAAAATAATAGTCTATGACAATGCCCTTATGTGAGTTTACACTCCAGAGAAGTGTTTTCTATAGAATGAAATACTTGGCCAATGGAGAAGGCAGCTGGGATTAAAATAACTAGCACAGACTCCTTGGTACACATACAATGAAAACAAAAATAAGGACCCTGTACAGGTGTAAACAAGCTAAAAATGACCTTGGCAAAATATCTTCACTGATTTAAAAAACACCAAAAGCATGCAACTTAAAATTCCCTTCCCTTCACAAGAATGAACTGAAAAACCAAAACAAACAAAACAACCAAAACAAAAAAACAGACGGAACCATCTGTTTCTGTCAGTAGAAAACAGTAATAGATACATTAGGTTCCAGGACAAATAAAACTTTAAAATATTAATATTGAAAAAATACAATTAAATTTTTATTAAAAATACATACTCCTTACTCAGTCTTTGTGTACATTTTGTTTTGTGTGAAAAAGAAAAAAATAATAAAATAGGAAAGGCGTTAAGACTACCTAATTATTTATACTGTATTTGGTAGAAGCATGTTTCAGTCAAACTTTAAACAAAAATAAGTTATTCTGTTTTCATTTGCTCCCGGACATCAGAAGGCAGGGTTTCAAACAGAGCATCTTCTACAACTAAACCAGCTCGCTTCAGAGCCCGACAGTCGCCCAGTTCGGGAGGGAGAATTTCAAAGTGATTGCCTTTAACATCTAAATAGGAGAGAAATAGTAAGTTTCCAATTTTTGGTGAAAGTACTGATAGGCTGTTTTTCCCAATCTTCAGAGTTTTGAGTTTCTTACAGAAATAGAGTTCATCTGGAAGGCTCTCCACTTTGTTACAAGTGATGGAAAAATACTGTAAACTTTGTAGAACTCCGATCTCAGGCGGGATAAATCTAATGTCATTGTAGGACAAGTCCAGGTATCGGATCTTGTTGCATAGGAAGAGGTGGGAAGGCAGCACCTCTATTTTATTGTGACTAAAGAAGAGGCGCTCCAGGCTGGTGAGTTTCTTTATATGCTCTGGGATGTAGGTGATGCTGTTATGCCACAGTTTTAGCACTGTCAACTTTCTCAAGTGCTGGAAGCTAACGATCTCTTCTATAGATTTCAGATTATTTTCCTTGAGGTCCAATTCCTGGAGGCTAAGCAGGCTGAACACGGCGTGAGGAATGCGCTCCAGGTCACAGTGGACCAGCTCTAGCTCTGTCAGATTGGTCATCTTCTTCAGATTGTTAAGCATCACCAGCTTGGTGCCGTCGTTGTGTATGCACATCTTCTGGAGATGGCTGGAAACATCAACCACTGCCTGCGGGATTTTGGAAACATTGCTTTTGATAGAGAGAATTTTAAGGCTTTTGAGATCCCGCAGAGACTCAAGGGTGATATTTTTGGAAATATCGTGACTTAGAGAGCCAACCAGGTAGAGCTCCTCCAGGTTCCGGAGGCCATACATCCAGGGGGGTAGCTCCCTCATATCATCAAACTTGACGCTCAAGACCTTGAGGTTCTCCTTCAGGAAAGAGAGCGCCGCGCTGTGGATTTTGACCGAGCACTGGTGCAGAGAGAGCTCCTGGAGATTGTCTAGCTGCGCAATGGTGGCTGGTATCATGACATTCTTAATGATTTCAAGTTTTAGAGACTGCAACTCTGTGATTTCAAAAACAGTGTCTGGAAGGCCAGAGAGCATGATGAGAGGCAATTCCAGGCGGTTATGGGCATTCGTCTGCAGCTTCTGCCTCAGTTTATCCGGAGTCCACTCATTGTTTAAATTCAGCTGCTTTAATTTGTTTTCACTCACTTCAGATAGGAACACTGCAAACCTCTTGGAATACAGAGGGTCGTACTGATCTATCATATGAAGCATAAAAGCAAAGTCATTTTTCACGTCTGGAATATCATCAATTCCAGTTTCCTGCCGGACATACTCAAAAGAGTACTCCCTCAGAGAACGGTAGAACAGCCAGTATAAGGTATAAAGGCACGTCAATCCGTAGATACTTACAAAGCACAGGTAGCAAAAGGAGAGTTTTGAGAACAAGTGTGCCATGGTATGATTGCAAGAAAAGTTTTTATATCCAGTCATGTCCTGAATGTCAACATTACAGTCCACTGTAAACTGGACTTTGGAAACCAGGGCGCTATTATATGCAATGATGATTAGGAATTTTATAACCTTAAGTACAGTCTGACGAACATACATAGCATATAATATATCACCTTCTTCTACGTGCAGCCTGAACTTCTTCACCTTCTCAAATAAAGCCTTCGCTTGCTCACCCTCCTTCTTATCTAGAGCCCCTGCAGTGGATTTGTCAACCACAAACTTCTCAGGAATTGACTTTAAAGACTGAGAGTTGACCAGGCTGCCTTCTGGACCAGACTGGGTGGTGTTGGACCGGCTCATGTTGTTCTTCCTGTTGTCCTTTTCTTCTGAGTCCTCCCCAGACACTTCAGATAAAGCCCGTGTGGTCCAGGGAGAGTCAAAACACTTCCCCAGGATTGAGATGAAATGTTCTATTTTGGAGCTGGAACCAGGGAATTTGAACCAAAAGTTGCTACAGAGCATGAAGACCAGGGTATGGATGAGGACAAGGTAAGGGAAATACTTGGCGTACCAGTGGAGGGCTCGCTCATAGCACATCTGGTTAATAAAGCTGTACTGCTGAAGGTCCAAATCTGTCTTCAGTCCTTTCATTTCCACAGTGACTGGGTTAGTAGGAGACGGTTTCGGTGGAGGCAGCGGGGTGGTACTGGCCACTGCTTGAGAGACATTCAAAACAGAAGAGTGGTTCTGAGAAGGCTGCACTCTTTTTGGAAGGCAGATTATCTTGTCTTGCATGACCTGAAACAAAGAAATAATATTTTCAAATTATATTACTCAAAGAGCTTTCATAATGTCATTAGTGCGAAGAAAGCAGCAATAACATCCAATAAATGTCCATTTCCTTTGCCTGGAGAATACAATGTTCAATTCCAGCACCGAGATTTTTATTCTTAGCCCACATGTTGGAAAAATGAAATGTATCGATATATCTTTGTTCACCATGTCTAACTCATGACACAAAACGCAGCAGTTTTGTTAGGACACAGAACGATTCACAACAAAATAAATATTTAAAGAACATTCATGTTTAAAAAAATTTTTTTTAAATTTGCATTTCTTCTCTCACTGAAGCCTGGGAGAATCAGTCATTGGTCTGGGAAGTACATCCTCTTATCAGACCCAGTCTTGAATTGGATGGCTCCCAAGATTTATATTAGTTTCTGTATGAGAAGCATTAAAAGGAGGAAATATGGGAGAAATTCCCATCTTTATCGTTTCCTCTTTTCTTTCTATCCATATCTTAGACATGCACAGATGAACGTGAATGGCTTTAATAAAATGGGAATTTACTAAGTTTTTGTAAAAACTATTTCTTCAGAGAGAGATGAAAAAATACAGAAATGTTCGATAGTAAAATAGTTATGTCTAAACTTGCTGCTTTTCACACAAAATATTACATCAACTTCTATCCCTCTACCAATGCTTCAATTTGTTGAAAAGAATATTAAGCCCTAAGAATGTCCAGCAGTCTCATAAGATTGCAATTTGGGTAAGAGAGAACACATTCTTTCTGAAGATGAGGTAGGATGAGGCAAAATACTCCTTGAATCAACCTGGAGGAATCATCCCCAGGAAGAAGTACACGTAAGTGGAATCATCTGGACAATAAGCAAACAGTTCAGAGAAAGAATAATAACCAAGAAATTGATGGTAATAACATGGAATTAATAATGCAGGGGAAGTCTATTTGTACCTTATTATGTCAAATGGCTGAAAATCCATAGTGTACAATGATTTTGCAACAGCAAAGCTCTTTATGTTGATTCTAGAAGTAGAAACTGACTCTATTACAACGTAGACTGCTATGGCATGAGAATATGACCATAACCTGGTGACACGGGAGATACAGCTAGTACGTTAATATGACATTGTTAATGGTGTGATGAAAATAGAGACGAGCTAGAAGGTAAAAAGGCAGGCACCTTCTGGAGGTGCTAAGTCCCTGCCAAGCAACCAGGCGGCCCCATTACTGCCCCCTGCCCAGCCCTTCTCCAGGCTTGCTGCTCATGGGGGAAGACGATAAACCTCTGGAGCTTGGCTGCTGCAGAGGGTTTCAGGTTATGCCCTGCACCAGGGTGCCCAGCTGAGGGGCAAGTGTGGGCTGAAATCCTGCTTGTGCCCCCCTCGCTCAGCTGTTCACCCTCATGGGATGCCTTTTTATATTCTGCACAAAGGTACCTGATTGGCTAGCGTCTGCCATGCTAGAGAGGTAGGTCATTTTCTCCCCATTCTACAGAAGAACCCAACTAAAGTTCAGAGAAGTTCAATAACTTGCCCACGTTCATATAGCTAGGAAACAGCAGAGCAGGCTAGTATATTTCCACCACTCCAGATAGTCTCCTCATTTCTCCGAGTTTCTGCTACGATGGCTTTAAGAGAACAGCCCAACGTAGGAGGGGAACACATAGGCAATCTCCAGAAGTTCCTCTCTGACTTCTGATGTCATATTTCTTTCAATCTTCACAAAGATGTAATTTTTAAAATGTGCCTATTGAAATCCCAGGAAGGTAAAGACAGTGATCTATTTTCCAGAAGCTGTTAACTACTCAGAAATGAGCACAGAGTAGAAAAAGATACTGGAATTTAGTCACTACAAACAATAGCTGCTCATGCTGCCAAGAGAACACATCCTAAGAAGACTCCAGCAGAGACACAGCTCATGGTTGAAGTCCCAAAGAATGTGATGGCAGGTTGTCTATCCAGGACTACGAAAAGGAAGAGGGCAGGTTACAGAGTCCAGCAGTAAAGAGTGGAAAGTTATCTTCCATGGTTAATGGCAACTCTGCAACACGGAGAAGAACTGGGAGAAGCATCAATATTTTCAAAGGTACAGTAAAAAAGAGAAAGAAGACAGAAAAAAATAAGGCAGATAGGTTTCTTTTAAAAAAAGAAAAGGGTAAAGGGTGTTTCTGTGGGATATTTGTAAACAGCAGCTTGTAAGAACTTGAAAGTTTCTGTTTCACCTTTTCTGCTCTTTTGAGAAGCTTGTCTAATTAAACCTATACCTCACTTCTTTTTACCTTTACCCAGAAATTTAAAGATTAAAGTACAAAACAAGCCTTAAGGGAAGGCTGCAAAACAAATTGCAAAGGCATAGTGGTAGGGCTCCAGGCTGCCGGTGCAGGGCTAAGGGAGAGTGCTTGGGGTAAGACCAGGGAGAAAGCCACCGCCCACATCCCATTCTACAAATGATCGAGGCTCAGACCATCACCACCAGCTGATACACACACATGTCATTATGACGAGGAATCCCATCCTTTTCTTCTAGCGACAACCCTCAGACTGCCTTTGGAGGAAAAAGCATTGAGACTAGAGCTACACACAGTGTTTATGTAGGGGGAGGGCGAGAAAGAGGGGAAAGAAATGAGGGTAGGGGGAAGAGAGAAAAATTTAAAAAGCAAGATGAACAAGAGAATCTGATCCACAATATAGCAAGGTGAGAAAGTTACTCTCCTAAAAGCAGATACGAGAATAATTCTTTAAAAAAAAATTTTTTTTTTTGATGTGGACCATTTTTTAAGTCTTTATTGAATTTGTTACAATATTGCTTCTGTTTTATGTTTCGGTTTTTTGGCCACGAGGCATGTGGGATCTTAGCTCCCCGACCAGGTATCAAACCCACACCCCCTGCATTGGAAGGTGAAGTCTTAACCACTGGACCACCAGGGAAGTCCTCCATGAGAATAATTCTTGAACGAAATCATCTACGTTAAAGAAAATATCTCAGTTAGTTTGGGAATGAGGAAGACAGGGATCTAGAAGGAGGTGAGTCACTGAGGGCAAAGGTCAGATGAAGCCAGGCAACAAAGATGCTAAACCCCCCACCCTGTATTGGGATGAACAGGCTTGGAGTTAGGAGGAGTGAGTCAGCAGAGCAGAGAGGGGCTAGAATTGAAGGAAATAGCTCAAGCAACATGGTAGGAGGCTGGGGTGTACACTCATTATTTCTGTTTTGAGATGTAAATACCTTTCACTCTTTCCTAAACCTTCGGTAAAATCTGCTAAACACACACACACACACACCCCTATTATGAATGAATTTTGTGGAAATCACAGCAAAAAAAGGACTAAATTTCATGCTTGGATCAAAACTGAACAGACAAAGAGAGTTTGCCTGGGATGCTAAAAATCTATAAACTGTTTCCATGGAATCAGGAACTGGGACCATGAGAACCTAATTCTTCTAGGAGTCTGTCAGAACTTAGGCCATGGACTGGAATTTGGTCCAATATCCTCTAGGTCCTAAGGAGCAGCTGACATCCAGTAATATAAATATATAAAATGCTCCTCAAGACTTTACAATTAAAGTTCCTAGAGGAATAAAAAATATACATGTAAAATTGTTCCATGTCTGTCATAATATCTAGGTAATATTTCTGGAAAAGAAACACAAGGGTTGCAGTGATTGGAGAAATGGGCTCACTAAAGTTGGATTCATGAATTCCCATTTGCAAATTATTTTGAGATAACACCATAGCTGTTTTTGAAAAAAAATTCTAAGGTCAATGAAATAAACTGAATTTCTTGCTGTTACTTTCTACAGGGGGATGTCTTTCAAGAGAAACAAAGTAAAATTCAAACTTCTTTAAAAAAGGAAGCAACCCATCCAAACTATGCCCTGAAATGCTGCTCAGATCTAGGAAAAGAAATCAAATATTTAAAATTGTAATTATCACATTTATACTAGCAAAGAGATGCATTTTTAAGTAGAGTATGTACACTCTTGATCGCATATTGAAATACCTCGCATGGTCAATGTAAACGTAGGGCCTTTTAATAGTAATTTTCAGTTTTAAATCATTAATGTTCGTCTACATCTTTGATTGTTTATCTTTGATGATGGTTATTTGATTCTCAGTCCCTTTGTTAGAATCGTAACACCCATTATTATAATGTAAAAATAAGATCTACTTAATTTACGCAGTTTCCAGAAAAGGATTGCAGTGAGAAGCAGCAGGGAACAGTGGTAACATGTTGAAACAGTTTCACATTTGCATGAATGAGACACCAAAGGGCTGAGGTTCAAACCAAACCAAACCAGACCAAACCACTTAGCTTCAGAGGAACTGCTTGATATAACAAAAATAGAGCAACATAAATACGGGCCAGCTTATCTATTACATGAGGGAGACATAAATGACATCGATGGCGGTGGTGTAGGATGTGTAGAACACAAGTGCTGAGTAGTTCTGCGTGTGCCTCAGGAAAAGTCAACCGTTGTGGACGTTCTGCTGTACGTCAGATATGTTAGAGATACCAAGAGCAATGCGCCCTTCAAGGTCAAGCACAGGAGAAAGACAACTGAATCAGTCATGAGTGTTGCAAGTGCTCAAATTCATGCTCGTCTTTCACAATGAACTTTATAATCAACTTTATAGTCTAGATCCAGAAAAAAAAAAAAACCTTGGTGGTATTTTTATTGGGATTACATTACATTTGTAAATTAATTTAAGAAGCACTGACATCTTTATGGTGTTGATTCTTCCTCTCCATGGTGTGCTTCCACTTGTTCAATCTAATTTTGTGTCTCCCAAGAGTGTTTCATAGCTTTCCCCAAATAGATTTTGGACATTTATTGTTAAGTTATGCTTAAACATTTTATTTTTTGCTATTATAAATCTTTTTTAAAAAACACATATTTAGCACAGAAGGGAGTCCCTTCACCTTTCCTACTCCCTTGCCATTCCTTAGGAAGCCCTGATAAGCTTGGTGCGTACTCTTCTGGATCTATATCTGTGCATTTACAGAAACATGACATATAAACACATGGGATCTTCCTATATGAATTGTTCTTGCACCTTGAGTTTTTCACTTTCATAGTATGTCTTGGAGACCTTAACACATCGGCACATAAGGATCTACTTCATTCTAAGGGCCACATTATTACATGGTGTGGATGTGCTATAATTTATTAAAAACATTCCAATGACGATGTGCATTTAGGCAATTGTTAACTTAAAAACAGTGCCAGTCTCAAAAAAGTACATGCTGCCTGATTTTACATGGCATTCTGCAAATCAGGCCAGAGAACAGATCAGTGGTTGCCAGAGGTTCACTGCAAAGGTTCAGAACCAGGGAATTCCTTGGGGTGTTGAGACTCTTTTGTATCCTGTGTGGTGTTACAAGAATTTATGCATGTTTTTAAAACTTAAATAGATACGTTGTTTTGATAAAGAGTGCATTTTAGAAATGCTGTCTAATATTAACAGAGCTCCACCGGCTTTTTCCTGTTTTTTAAATATCCTTCTTTAATCTCTATTTTGCACTTTTGTCTGTGATTTTGTTTTATTTTTTTAGGTGTCTGTTTTATGTATTTTTTAAAAAATCTAAACTAATCACCTATTTCTGAATTTAATCTATTACATTATTTTGCTAACCTCACTCATATTTGGATATTTACTGATATTTGGATTTATTTCCATAATTTTATTTTTATTTTATTTTTTTAACATGTTTATTGGAGTATAATTGCTTTGCCATGGTGTGCTGTATAACAAAGTGAATCAGCTATACATATACATATATCCCCATATCCCCTCCCTCTTGCGTCTCCCTCTCCATGTTTTTATTTTTATATATACCATTTCTTCCTCCTTCCTGCTTTCTGTTGCATTGATAACATCTTCCACATCTCCTATTTTCCATCCTGCTTCAGCTGGTTGGGAAGGTGAAGACTAAATTTCTGTAATAAAGGTTATCTATAATTTCTCAAAATGTATACACTTAAAGCTTTTCAGAATCCCTACCTCCCCTTCCAAGCATGTTTTAACTACCCGCTGAACTATCCCATTTTGTTGTTCCCAGAGTTTGTTTTAGCTTCCCTTTGAAACACACAATTAAAAAAAATAATCTGTAGTTGATTGTGATTATTTACGTATTTATCATGTGCTCACCAGTTTTCTTAGACCCTTTATCTCGCCCCTGGGTTCCTTTTCCTTTTGGCTAAAGTATCTCCCTTAATAATTCTCTAGGGAAGCTTTGAAGATTTTACCTTTAACCCCAGATCTTCTATACTTTCACTTTAATTTTAAGTGTATGTAGATGAACACTGCTTGATATCTGTAGCTAAGGACTTGACTTTCTTCAATTTTGTAAAACTTTAGCAATATCTCCTTAAATAACTGCTTCAAAACTTGCTTCATTATTTCTTCCATTTTTTTTTTTGCAATTCCTATTAGATGTATGTTAAGAGTCTCTCAACCGATCTTCCACGGGTGTGTGTTTGTGCTTTTTAATCCCTGTCTCTCTCTGTGCTGGCCTCTGGGTAACTCAGAACTCTTATCTAAGTCATTACTTCTTTCTACAACTGAGTACAGTGTCATTATTCCACCTATTGATATTTTAAAGTTCAGTGGCTTTTTTATTTCCATGATTTCTAAATTTTTTATATCCATTTGATCTTATGTCATATCTACCTACTTTTTAATGTTATTTCTTTGACCACTCTAAATCTATTTTTTCTGCTTTTTATTTTTTTTGAACTTTTTAAAGTAAACGTATTTATTTTAACTTCACTGCTTGTTTTTTTTTTTTTTAATTTTTTAATTTATGGCTGTGTTGGGTCTTCGTTTCGGTGCGAGGGCTTTCTCTAGTTGTGGCAAGCGGGGGCCACTCTTCATCGCGATGCGCGGGCCTCTCACTGTCGCGGCCTCTCTTGTTGCGGAGCACAGGCTCCAGACGCGCAGGCTCAGTAGCTGTGGCTCACGGGCCTAGTTGCTCCGCGGCATGTGGGATCTTCCCAGACCAGGGCTCGAACCCGTGTCCCCTGCATTGGCAGGCAGATTCTCAACCACTGCGCCACCAGGGTTTTAAAACTTAGTTTCATCTCAAGTGGAGTGAATCAATATTCCAACTGTCAGTTTTGCTGAGAGACTTTCTTAGTATCATTTTCTTCATGTGTTCTGGGTGGTAGGCTTGTCTGAGATTGTTTTCTCTCGCGCACTCTTTTGTGGTTTTCTGCGCCCAGCTCCCCAGTCCACCATTAGGACTTGTCATGGTGTTTTGATGTTCTCCTGTGATGTCAGGATCTCACAGTTCCAGTCAGGGAGACATGGGCAGGCTGACTCAGTTCTTGGTTGGGAGGCACCCCAGATGCACGGTTTCCTCTGAAGTACCAGCTCCAGCAGCCAGTTAATTGCCATTCTTTTTAGCTTCCTTTTGGGAGTGAGGACCTTTGGCTACAAACGGTGACCAGGCTCCAGTCTCTTATCTTGCTTGGTGCATTTTTTAGTTCCTTTACTGGCAGGAGCTGAGCTCCTGGCCGCTACTGCCTGCATTTGGATGACAGCCCAGCTGTTGCTTCAGCCCCGCTCAGTATTCCATTTGTGCTCCACAGAAGTGTTTATCTTGTTTTTGAGCCCATGTATGCATTTTTGGTACCTCCTTTTATATTTTATCATGGCTATACACGTTGAACACAGGGAGTGTTTTCAAGCATAACTCTTGCTTTACTATCTTTTCATAAGAGAGAGACAGTGTGCTGTAATATAAAATTAGTCTCAAGACTACCGTTATGAAGAATCAACATTGCTTGGGTAGCGCCAAACAATGTAAACCTGCAATGTCAAATTCCTCTCCCCACAAGAAAAGGCTGGATTTCTTTATACATCTCCCCCTAACAGCATATGAGAGTACTTATTTTCCTACAACCTCAACAATTAAGTACAATATTTTTTCTATGAACTATAACCCCAAAATTATTTCTCTGGTTTAGACTTTAAATCTTAGTTATGACTATATTATCAATGAAAGAAGTGAGAAAACTTGCTGCATATGGTAAAACAGCAGGCATCATTCCAATATGTTAATGTGTGACCCGGGGGGTATTCTTTAGATTGTGACCTGTTCTTTTAAAAGATGGTGCCTTAACTTGGTTATGGCAAGTTGGATACAGACATGTAGACTGGAACCACAAAGTGGCAGGTGGGCCAACAGGAAGGTGATTATCTTTTACCCTCCCTCCACTCCATAGATTCAAATACAACTGGTTCCAAAGGGTTGCACCCTGAAGCTGATCGTCCAGATTTGTCCCCAGTCTGATAGAACAAAACAAGCTATCTCTGCTGATCTAAGAGTGACCTAGCAAGAAACAGATCCCAAAGACCTATTCCCCAGGGCTTGTTCAGAGAGATACTAAGGACAGACTATCCATATAGTCTAAAACTATAAGGATAGTTTATCACTTACTGAATATCTACTTTATGCTAACCATGATAGGAAAATCAAGGAGGCATAACTCATGTTCTAAAACTTATTGAATACCAACTTTATTGAATATCTACTAAAACTTATTGAATATTTACTTTATGCTAACCATTATAGGAAGATCAAGGAGGCAGAACTAACGTTCACTGTTCTAAAAGCACTTACAGTCTCGTTGGAGAGACATAAATAGCCACATGAAAAGTCAAACAACAGTGCACACAAGGCTGTACATATACCATGTGAATGATGTGGTAAATGAAATAAAAGCTAAGGCTTGCAGTGAGCAGAGAAGGATTCATGGAGTAGGAGCAACTTCATTTGGGCCTCGAAGCTGCTGGACTTGGATAGGTTTTGTGGGGAGGGTAAGATCAGAACCTTGTGGGTTCCAGAGACAGGAGGCAAAGGGCTGCATTTGGGAAGAACAAGGAATAAGATTAAAAAGATGGGACCTCCCTGGCGGTCCAGTGGTTAGGATTCCGAGCTTCTACTGCAGGCGGTGCAGGTTCGACCCTTGGAAGGGGAACTAGGATCCTGCATGCCGCACAGCGTGTCCAAAAAAAAATTTTTTTCTTAATAAATAAATAAATAATAAAAAGATGGACTGTTGCTCTTCCTTTCTGAGGTAGACTCATTTCTCCTGGGAAAAGAGACGGAGATACAAGGGAAGGGAATTAACTTTCATGTCACTAAGTTATCAGTTAATGTACGAACTAATTATGTTCTCTCAGAAATAAGATGCTAGAAGACAAAGCATCTATCCTCAAGAGACGTGAGATTTACCTTCATCAGTGATAGGATTAACTCTGAGAATGCAGAATCTGTTTTAAGGCTAACTACTGAAAATATTTTAAGTACCAAAAAATCTTGTTGAGAAAGAAGGAACTGAAAAGGCAGGGAAGATGGTTCTAAAAGGGCGAAGATTTAAGTGCTTTCATTCTCAGCAAATGTCTTATTCACAAGGCTTGCTACTCTCCAAGTCCAATACACGTGTATTTGGGGGCAATCACCACTGGAGCACAAAAACAGACATCCACAAGCACCACACACACTGCATCACTCTCACCAACACAAACAAGTCCTTGTCCCCAGGGGAGACGGAAAAGCATAACTGCAAGGGTGTGGCATCATTTCCTGCCTGCTGTGCACGTGGTATCTTCCTTCTTTAATGATGATGTTTAAAACTCATGTGTTGGTCAGGAAATAACACCCTGTGTATGGAGGAAGTTTAGACCCAGAGAGTAAAGAGAGGAAGAGAGCGAGCAGTCTAAAGATAATTGACAAACTTTCAGATGTTTATTAATAAACACAAGGGCTGAGTAAAAAGTCTGCTTTTATTGGTTGCTCATTTCCTCAATAGCAACAGGAAAAGGAGAAGCACAAGATCATACCCTGGCACCTCTGGGGCATGAAGGCAATGTCCTGGGGAAAAAATCGAAGGGGTTGGAGGGGTGAGCTGATTAAAACTTAGATTTTTGAATTAACGAATTCTCTTGGTGGTAAGGTGTAACAATAGTACACTTGCTATAGGATTCATCTGTACATGATTAAAAACCAGACATCAAGCAAATCTTCTCTAGTGAAGCATCAACAGAAATTTATCTGCTTGAGGAACATAAAATGCCACCAGTCTGGTAGAAGAATTAAACATTGAAAAAGTTAAAGCATAATTACCTGAGTCATTACTATACATTAATAGAACAAAAGTATACAGTTAACTGGAGCAGTTTTTAAGTACTGATTTTCCCTCTATCGTAGTACCTGTGGAAACATAGTGTAATTGTCTATTATCATTTTACCTCCTAGACCAATAAGCTCTCTAAAGGCAAGCTCCAACCTTGTTGACATTGCCCGGCACAAAGTAAGTATGTACTAAATATGAGGTGAATAAATAAACACTGTGCCCCCTCCCCAAGGGAAAACAAACCACAACAACGGCAAGTACACACTTGTATAAAATCAGATGCCAGTGAACATCTGGAAAAATTTGCCTTAGCTACTTTCCTCTGAGATGAAACAGCTCTCTTCACACAACCTCCAAATTGCCAAGTGATGTCAGCCTAGTGATTCCTAAAGCCGGAGCTAAGTGCTGACTCATTTAAGATACACAAAGAGAGTGCCAGATTTGGGAGGCACTACCTATTCATTTCATTTCCAAGTAAAAGAAGAAACTATCACATCTACTTTAGGATCCTGTATGCATTTTGATACCTCTCTTAATAAAGGCAATTCTCCTACCACTATGAATATACATACACTGACTTTTCCAGGGTAAGGATGACTATACGTACTATGAATGTTAATTTTTTTTAAACCCTTGGTTAGCCTGAGACTTCCCAGCCATCAAGGATGCTTTCATTTCCTGTAGCTTGTAGTTTAGTTGTATCTATGTTATGTTTTCTTCCCCTTTCTTTTGAGGAAAGCTTCTCCAGGACACAAAAAAAGAAAAGAAAAATGAGGGAGTGGATGAGATTCAAAACTGTTTTCATTTTGCTTCATGGCATTTTTCCCATAAGCCAGGTAGACTAATGAATTATTTGATCCATGGCAATTTAAGATTTAAGTGGAAAGCATCCATTTCAAAGTCAAACCATGAGAGAAAATTCAGTGCATATACAAAAACTATGGATAAACATTAGGAACATACTGTTAGTGATTCATAACCAAGATAATTTGTTTCTGGTGTTTAAAAATTTGAAATATTTATAATTATGCTCTTGAAATAATGAAGAAAAAGCTCTGAAGCAATCCCCGGGGACTGAAACCATAGTTCTGTACTCAACTGACTTATCTCTGGACACTGTGCAGTTCACTGATAAATCTGTGAGCAGGAGTAAGATAAAAGAAATCGGGAGAGTCCCAGAGAAACATAAATCCTCTGGACTATCCACACCAATGTACAAACAGCACAAAGATAAGGAATTCTAACACTGGAATCATACAAATAAACAAAAAAGTATTAAAAGAATCTTTAAAAAAAAGATCATTTATTTTAGAAATTTTCTATAGTAATCAAAGAATAATTTGCTCTAGTACTCAGCAAGTGAATGATGTCAACTTCCAGGCTGTGGTAGCTGTACCTTGTTATGACATCACAGAAGACTTGCAGGTAAGGTAAGAGTCATGGTAATCTGTCATTTAGGTGTGGTGGATGGTAGGAGAATTTTTTTTCCCAGTCATTATGCTTTTTGGAAGTTAAGCTATCTGGACTTCAGAAATACCATTAATTTGGTTCCACACATTCCAAGCGAATAGATCTTTTACCATATAAAGTGAATTTCAGTTATGGATTTTTTCTTTTTTCTGACTCATCTAGATGGCTGATCTCTGGGCAGGACTCAAGACTCTTCTTTGTTCCTCCTTACTTCTTTCTAGGAGAAGGAGGGCTAGTAGAGGTGGCAACATTAAAGGAGTAGTGTTAAATCTTGGTGCTCATAAGGGGTTAAGGCTCTGAGTTCAAGCAGGGGATCTCTTGGAATTTGTTTGGAGTCTCTCTTTAGAGCTTCTCTTAGGAGTCATCACTTTGAAGTCTCTCTTCTTCCTTGAAGTTGATGTGATAGGGTGGGTCTGGAGCTGCCTCCCTCTTGGAAGGGGATTATACCCTCGGAGGGCCAGGGGAGGATAGCTCATGCAAGCTCTCCTCTTGGCTTTAGGGAGAATCAATAGTCAATTTCCTCCTCCCCACCCCTTCCTCACCCTGTCTCTTCCTTGCCCAGGTTCCCCTTTCCTTCATCTGGGCAAACAGACATTAAAGTACAGGGAAAGAGGGTAAGGAGGCTTCCTGTGATTTCTCCAGCTTCTGGTCCAGGTCTTTAGCACTTAGGCAAAGGAAGTCCTTGTGACTTACCTGATTTCTGGCCTAGCTCACCAGGAGAGTGATAGTGAGGTTTGGGGCCAGAGCTTAGTTTTCATTAAATGTTCTTTTGTCTGTCTTGTCCTCTGTCTATATAGCTCCTGCAGATCCTCTGGGAGAGGAAGGCAGATAGCTGTGGGAGGGAAGAATTGGGCATGTGGACCTTGATCTCAGATTTCTCTCAATCCGTTTGCCAGAGACCCAACTCATCACACCTGTGACATATGGAAATGCCCCAGATGAAGAGAAGGCATTTGAAGTCTATAGTTTAAAAGACTAAAAATAATAAATTTCTATTTTACCATCATTTTTTTTTCATATCTGTGAAGTAGGAATGATGCCAATCCTGCTCATTTAATACACTGGCTCAGAAAGGCCACGTATTTTACCCAAAATCATATGGCAGAGCCCATGTTTTCTGCTTGAAGCTTTGGGGAAAGATTTAACTCTTCTCTTTAATTTACTTGACCTAGCCGAAATTATAAAAATTAACCAAGATTTTATATTTCCAGTGAGCATATGAGGTTTCTTACAAGGTAAAATGATGATGTAGCTGATGGCCTGTTTATTAGACAAAAGATTTGTGGCTGATATTGTAGAATTTCTAAAAATATTAAGTTAAGAAACTGACCAGTACAATGATACACAAAAGTGATTCAGAAAGGGATCTCTACAACATTGTCTCATCATGCATTAGGCATTTTCTGAGTCCAGTATCCAGCACCAACATTTTAAAACTTAACATCAACATCCCAAAACATAAGCTAATGTACTTGAATTTAAGATTACACAGCCTTAGCTTTAGGTATCGGTGCAAAGAATCTCACCAGCTCTTAAGACTAATATACCTTGAGTAGAGAGATGCCAACTCAAATTTAAAGTAGCTAACTCTAATATTGCCAGTTAGCATAGTTTATTTCTTAGGAAGGCTAAAGATTTAAACTTGCTATTACATGATGAACAGTCAAGTGTACATTTAAAAGCCTTTATTCCTTTATTCTTAGAAATAAAGTGCTGTTACATCTAAAAAGCTGAAAGTCTTTATCTGCTAGACACTTCCACGTGGACATTTGCCTCACAAGTCTTATTCTTTGTAACACACCACAACACTTTTTTTTTTTCAGGAATATAATTTAAACCATCCTACCTAGAATATCAAGAAACTTGATTTCCCCAGGTAGACTTAACTATCCTTCCTCTTTTGCAGCTATTCAGCTATTGCAATATATGGTCATTGCAGTATGAACACACACACACACACATACACACACACACACACCCGGCAGCAATTATCTTCTGTTTTAGAAGGATGTATATGAATGTCCATCTTTGCAACAGTTTAAACATCTTCAGGGCCAAGACCAAGTTTTGTGTTGTCAGAACTTAGCACAGTGCCTATAACATAGCATACTGAATAAACTGGTACAATGAATGAATGTGTTATTTCGCTCTTCCAACTATTCCTTAAGCTCCTTTGGGGCAGAGATGGAGCCTTAAATTATTCTGTATTCCCAATAATACCTAACAGTGCTGGGAACCTAGTCAACATTCAATAAATATGCACTGATTTATTTGCAGTTTCATAGCAAAAATTTCATTAAACAGAACACTTCTTGCTATCACCAAATATACTCAAGTAGAAACTAGATATTAATCCGTCAAGGAAGCTATAAAAGAGATTTCTATACTGGATGAGAACTTATACTAAATCACCTCTAAATTCTTTTCCAATTCTGAAATTCTATTTATTTTTAAAAGAAATTTAACTAGTACAGGACTGTAACCTTCTTAGAATAAACCAATATCATGAAAATATCACCATTACTCAGAAACCACTAAATTTTAAATGAATTTTAAAAAATCTCCGAAAGACTAAAGTATACTAAATAGTTAATGAACATAAGCAAGCCCTCAAAAGTTCATTTGAAAACTGGTTGTTTAGAAAGAAGAAACCATTTTCCCACAAAACAACATGGAGGTTTTTAGACTCTCAGGGCAGTTCATAAAATCTATTCCATGGGTACAAGATCAAGTACTAATACTGTTACAGAACTCAATCAACACTCATAATGTGGTTTATCTGGGGATGCCCGAAATATACTTCTCCATACAACATCCGTATGAATGGGCAATCATCTGGGTAAGAAAAACCTGGTTTTCACCATGGCATTCAACTTTATTATAAAACAACCACATATGGCCAAAACATAAATTCTCAGTTTTGTAAAAATATACTTCATTGGTCTCACTGAAATGATTCTGTAACTTGCTCTACTGAGGTGCCTCAATGTCTATAGTTTCTTAAGTTTCTCTGCCATAACAGCATGATTTTTTTTATACACAAACTTTGGCTGTAGTTTTCTAACATGTGAGGGCATATAACATATACAAGTCAGGAATTGTTGATCTATTATTAGCACATTTTTGCAGTACATCCTCAAAGGACTTTTTCTTTCACGTTTATTGCTCAAGCATAAGGGCCTGTCTCCCTTCTCTGGCACTAGGTTTATGCTAATTATTCTAGACAGGATGCTCCTCGTATTCCTATCCAGCTCTGCAGAGTGCTGTGGTTAATCTCGGATACTACTAAAGAAAGACCATTTGCTACTGGCTGCTTTTTCTACTTTTTGCAGGGGAGATCTGATTTTTATCACCTTGTCATTAATTATCCCACACAAAGCTTTCCTCCATCAGTTTATGATCCAGTTTTAAACTACAGTTTGTACAATTGTTTTTATTATTAAAAGAGTCAATGAATTCTTAGAGCTGCTGAAGCACATTGATGCATTCACTCAACACACATTTCTTGAGTGTTAGGCCTAAGACACAAAGGTGGGTACAAAGATGTATCACACACAGATCCCGCCTTTTAGCAACTTGACGTCTTGAATGGGCCATGAGATATATTCTTAACATTTTCTTCCACACACTGTGGTTAGTTAAGTGTCAACAAAGAGGTAATACTAATTGTTTTGGTAGCTCATAAGGTCCCAGATTCCAGACACTGCAGGATTAAATTCTTTGTCTTAACTCTGGCAAGTCTGAAGCTTAAATCTCAGAAGGCTGACATTTGCAGTAATACTCAGTTTAGGTCAATATTGACTTCAAGCCTTACACAGTGGATCCCAGCAAGAAAACACTGCAAGGGGCTACACTCCCCCGTGCTGTCTCTATATCTGCCACACTGGCCTCTTGTGATTCCTTTGCCTGGAATATTCTTCTTCCTTATACCCACATACCTCCCTCTCTCAGTTCCTTTAGTTCTGCTCCAATGTGACTTTTTCAGAGAGGACTTCCTTGACAACCCTACTTAAAGTAGGACCCCTGTCCCTCTCTCTCCTTACACTGCTTTTTCCTTACAAAGCACTTATATCTGACATTATATTTTAAATGTATCTTTATTTATTTTTTATTTTTTTAAAAAAATTTATTTATTTATTTATTTATTTATTTTTGGCTGTATTGGGTCTTCGTTTCTGTGCGAGGGCTTTCTCTAGTTGCGGTGAGCGGGGGCCACTCTTCATCGCGGTGTGCGGGCCTCTCACTGTCGCGGCCTCTCTTGTTGCGGAGCACAGGCTCCAGACGCGCAGGCTCAGCAGTTGTGGCTCACGGGCCCAGATGCTCCGCGGCATGTGGGATCTTCCCAGACCAGGGCTCGAACCCGTGTCCCCTGCATTGGCAGGCAGATTCTCAACCACTGCGCCACCAGGGAAGCCCCTAAATGTATCTTTATTTTTTTGGCAGGGCCTTGTCATTTTTATCACTGCCTAACCCCATTGCCTGGAACTATTTATTATATGTTAAAGACAAATGCGCATGGTTCTCAGGACACATGTATTCTCCTTGTAGCCTCCCCTCCAACAGGCTATTCACTCTCTACATGGGCATCTGCAATAATAGGAATCTCACTACCTAACATGACATTTTCAGAAAGTTCTTAACTTTTTGAAAGTTGAGTTTGTATTGAGCGAAAATTTTCCTTCCTAAAACTTCTGTTGTTGGTTCTATTTGGTGTTCCAGGGCACGTGGAATCAGTTTAAACCATCTGCACTTTCCACATGGCAGCTCTTTGAGCATCTACTGTCTGTTCTCATAGTCCCATCAATCTTCTCAACTTTAGGCTATGTATACCTTCAACCAGGTCTCATAGAAGGGTTTTTGGTCTCTCTTTTCTGCTGGTCACAATCTCTTAAGTTATGGTGTAAAATACCCAGAAATTAGCACAGTATCTCTGTAATTCAAAGGTCTCAGTCCCTTTCCACAGCCATTAAATGCTCACTGTACATTAGCACATGCCAAAAATGTCTCATCCACTTTTCCTCATTCACTCATCCCTTCACTCCACAGAATGAACTCCGGTCAGCACTTACACATGACCCACAGGACTGCTATTGTCTTTCATTCTGGGGGTGCAGGAATGAACCCTACAGACGAGGCCTGGCCTTATAAAGTTTCTATTCCTAACAATTAGAGGTAATTCTTCCAACTAGAGTTTTGTTTTTGAAACAGAGGATGCTAAATCTTAGAGCTAACAATTCACCCACTTGTAAAATTTAGAGTTAGGAAATTTCCTGCTTGTGAAATAGAATATTTGCACAGAGATTTAGAAATTTACAACTGGAAAAGGGATGAGAATTAGATGGAGCTTCTGAAGAAATTAGCTCATATAGTCAAACTGTTTTGTTGTGTGTGCGGTGGGATTGGGGACCCTCGGGGCAGAGGGCTGAACTCTCCATATTCCTCAAGGTACAGTATGTTATCAGTTCCTGCAAAGCCCCTCCTTCCCCATCTCCTTCATCTCCTCTTCCTCCTCTCTGTTTCTTTTCTTTCTTTTTATCACCTCACACCATTCTATTCCCCTTCACCACCATAAGTGAGCACTCTTCATATAAATTTTGGTATATGTTCACCAAGTTGTTTCTTCTAAAAAAAAAAACCTAACTAGAATTTTCTTAATATTGCTTTGAATTTATAAACTAATTTGTGAGGACTGAACATCTTCGTAATATCAAGTTTGTGCCATCCAAAGACATACAATGTTTTTCCATTTATTCAAATTGTCTTATATGTCATTGACTAGGCATTTAAAGTTTTTTAAGTTCTTGTGTATTCTTTTTTTTTATTTATACTTTATAAACTTATTTATTTATTTATTTTTGGCTGCGTTGGGTCTTCATTGCTGCGCGCGGGCTTTCTCTAGTTGTGGTGAGCAGGGGCTACTCTTCATTGTGGTGAGCGGGCTTCTCATTGCAGTGGCTTCTCTTGTTGTGGACCACCGGCTCTAGGCGCGCGGGCTTCAGTAGTTGTGGCGCACAGACTCAGTAGTTGTGGCTCATGGGCTCTAGAGCACAGGCTCAGTAGTTGTGGCACACAGGCTTAGTTGCTCCGCGGCATGTGGGATCTTCCCAGACCAGGGCTTGAACCCGTGTCCCCTGCGTTGGCAGGCAGATTCTTTTTATTTATTTATTTATTTATTTATTTATTTATTTATGGCTGAGTTGGGTCTTCGTTTCTGTGCGAGGACTTTCTCTAGTTGTGGCAAGCGGGGGCCACGGTTCATCGCGGTGCGCGGGCCTCTCACTCTCGCGGCCTCTCTTGTTGCGGAGCACGGGCTCCAGATGCGCAGGCTCAGTAATTGTGGCTCACGGGCCTAGTTGCTCCGCGGCATGTGGGATCTTCCCAGACCAGGGCTCCAACCTGTGTCCCCTGCATTGGCAGACAGATTCTCAACCACTGCGCCACAAGCGAAGCCCGGCAGGCGGATTCTTAACCACTGCACCACCAGGCAAGTCTTTGTGCATTCTTGATTAGCTTAATTCCTAAATATTTGATAGTTTTTGTTGCCATTCTGAGTGGTATCTTATTTTTTGTTAAATCTTTTAGTTGGTATGTATCTTTCTAGTTGGGAGTGTTTTATTTCATAGTTTAAAAATTAGACACAAAACAATAATACTAGATTTAAAGAAAAACTATATGAAGGCCAGATGTCCCCAAACAATAGGAATTATAAAATAACAAAAATGCAGGATTTTACAAAGGAAAACAGTAATATAGGGGACAAAGGAGCAGCACTCATTATTTATATTAAATAGAAGACTCCAGATATAACCTAGAAACCTACTAGCCTTGCAGTTAAAATGTAGTGCCAGTGTTAGCCTAATCCTTTCCGCAGGGTCACCGTATGGCTGGGAGGATCCAGATGTGGTCAGTGTTCTCAGGGAAACGGGAAAGAGGGGCCTTGGAGAGGAACCAAGCGAGGACAGAATTCAAGTGGATCTGTTTGCCTGATAGGATGAGAGGATCGGGGAGGGTCTCCAAATCAGGGGTCCTGATTAGAAATACAAGATTATCTCCCCCCATATCATGATAAACCCACTTAACAGATATTTTTAAACACGGATTTTGGTGATTTACAGTACAGGATCCACAACAGAGACTAAATATACAGTAAATCTCATTTGCTTCACATAGGAAAAACTCCAGTACTCTGTCAGTGCTTTATTATTTGAGGGAAAAGATTATTAAACAATCAATAGGCAACATGGTCATAACAATCCATAATAGTGAAATAAAAGGAAATGTTCCCCATTCACTGACTGGCATTGGACGGCAGCAGATGATCTAGGAAAAGCATTTAGATTCATGCCCCGTGTTAAACCCAAGCAAGTGAGGTGAAAGGCACTCATATATTATTCTTGTGGCCAGGAATTCACTGCACATTAAGTTGTCAAGCTGATAGATGACAAGAAATAAAGTTCTAGGGAAGAAAAAAGCATGAGTTTGAATAAACCACCATAACAAGGAAGTCCTAACTAAGGCATATTTTTGTTACTAGATGTAACAGGGATTTTGAAGTAGTGTTTCTCTCACAGCATCCACCACCATCCCTACAGAGATGCGAAAGGTTTCTCTTTAAAATTATTTTCACCATCAAATGATTTTTGTTTCATATTCCCCAAAGACTGAAGTAGAATATTGACATGTCGTGGGTACATAAAAACTTTAGAAAACATATCTTAGATGAGGTCTTCATTTTAAGCCTACCCATTGGTGCTATCTGCTGTTTCATTAGGATTCTGAATTTCACCTTAAATAACAGGCTAATCTAAGTATGAATTTTTGAGTCTCCATCTGTAAATTCAGATCTGGCAAAAGAAAAAGATCTACTAGAGATCCCGGTTAGTATGGGACAGAGGATTGGGGGAGAGAGGTATTATAGAAGCAAGGATTCAGGGCACATTATCAAAATGAACTACTCCGAAATCCCTCTGCAGTCTATAATTTTTACCACCTGTGCTTTCCAGTGAACTGCCTGTGAGCATTATCAGCTGAAGGCCATGTGCCATGGCGTTGATGCTGATGGTTCTAAATCAGAGAAGCAGTTGAGTATGTACCAAAAATAAAAGCGGGGATTAACTCCAGCCAACCAGCTCAGATGTTCCAAACTCTTCTCCAGTGTGAGCCTGCTGGCCAGTTTGCTCCTGGTGATTGGCTTAGTACACAAGGATTTTTTTTTTTTGGTAGGTGGTTTCAAGTCATTGAAATCATTCTCTTGGCTTTTTTTCCCCCCTAATTCAGAAAGCAGGAAATGTCTTTCCTGTGTAGCAGTCACAGAGCAGTCCCCTAGGGTTTCCAGGGGGCTTGTCTTCCAGTTCCTGTTTCTGGTTTCTAACTGTTAACTCTATATTTGGTAATGGCCTGACGATGGGCTGCTTTGGATTTGGTCATAATAAGATAACCTGGAGTCACGGAGCAGAGATCTAAAGCAATCTTATTTTTCCAGGAAGCAACGTGTTGACCTTTCAGGATTTCGTCTATTTTATTGAGTGTTTTGAGTATCTGAATAATGTTGTTTATTTATAGCACAAGGTTGGGTGTTTATGCTATGGGTCCTTGAGGGTCTGTGACTGTACAGAAATAGGATACATACACTCTCCTGGTTTACAATAAGTTTATATTTGTTTCTTTGTTTCTTTCTGATGTAATCTAAGGAATGCTCTTTATGCATGCTCTTATTCCATGGCAGCCTTGAAAATAGCTACTTGCTCAGAAATGAATAAATATTTGTCAGATGAGTAAGACAAGTGTTGATTTTTTTTTTTTTATAAATTTATTTATTTGTTTATTTTTGGCTGCGTTGGGTCTTCGTTGCTGCTCACAGGCTTTCTCTAGTTGCAGCGAGCAGGGGCTACTCTTTGCTGCGGTGCACAGGCTTCTCATTGCGGTGGCTTCTCTTGTTGCGGAGCATGGGCTCCAGGCACGTGGGCTTCAGTAGCTGTGGCACGTGGGCTTCAGTAGCTGTGGCTTGCAGGCTCCAGAGCACAGGCTCAGTAGCTGTGGCGCACGGGCTTAGTTGTTCCGCGGCATGTGGGATCTTCCCGGACCAGGGCTCACACCCGTGTCCCCTGCATTGGCAGGCAGATTCTTAACCACTGCACTACCAGGGAAGCCCACAAGTGTTGATTTTAATCCTTTTACATCAGGGCAAGAAAGAATCAACACCCCATTGATAGTTGATAACTTCCTCCTTCCCCCAGTATCTTTAAAGCTACATAGTGTTAAACCTATATGCACACAATCTTTTAGGAATAAAGAGATAATGAAATATTGTTTGCCATTGGAAGAAGCCATTCATAAAATAGTCAAAAAGCTATTGGATTCCTATTTTACCACCAGCGTGCTCTTCTAACCCTACTTAGATTTTGCTTTGTCGTGTTTTCAAACCCCAAGCGTTAACTTGTTTTGTAAGTAAGATCAGAATGACTGCACTTTCATTTCACAAAAGGAAAATCAAGGCATAAAAACATATTTTGATTATTGTAAGATCACCTTGGAAATGGGAAAGGATTTTGAGCTTCACAGAGAACCTTTTGCTTATGAAGCTATCAGTCATTAAACCAATTTCAGAGGATTATCGTAGGAGAGCTAAAATAAGAGATTAAATTCTCCCCCTTGGAAACATTACTTTCATTTGTAATATGAATACTGGGTGGTTTTACTTTCTTTAGTAATTTATATCTTATTTCTTGTCTCTTTAATATTCACTATAGGTTGGAAGTTTTTTTTTTTTTAATAGCAGTGTATAGTGAATAATCTTGTAGAGAATCTAAGCTGTAATTCAGAAAATCAATTCTTTTTATAACTTTCTATTTTCTCTTTTAGTCATTTTGCACTTGTTTTTATACTTAAAATCCTGTTTTACAAGCCAAAACTTGGCCACAGGATCTGTACAATTGCAATGATTCCATAATATCCCATAGCAGGGTGCACAGGGGTGAAAGCCACATGCTGGAGAACTGACCTGAGATCTGAATCCTCACTGCATCCCTCTTGGCTTTGGGGCATTACCTAACCTTTCAGATGAGAATTCTCACCTGAAAGATGGGAATAATCTACTCCCCAAGGGTCCTTCTGGGAGCTAGATAAAGTACATAAGGATTCTACACACAGGGAGCACAGGTTCCTTACCAGTGTCACTCAATGCGAGTGCTATTAGCATCCTGGATTCTGTGGGAATGCCCCACCCAGGGCAGGATGCCCCCGAAAATGCCATGAGGACCCATAACGAGGGCTTTGTGAAATGATCACACTAAGTCTATTGCTTATGCTGATTTTTTCTTCCATTCCTCTTTTTTAAAATGTATAGTTTGGCTTTGTATACTCATTCTTTGAGAATTAGCTCAAATTCACCTCCTCAAGTCCCCAACTTCCAGTAGCTGAGATGACATCATATCTAATGCTCTTGAAATCTACCACCATAAAGGCGCTTACACACCATATGGCATTGCTTCTGTATTTGTACAGTCTGTAGACTATTAGCAGTCTGAGGGCAGGGGCTGTACTGTATTTCTCTTTCAGTGTTTCGAGCACCCCACATAATGCCTGACGTATCTCGGGTGCTTAGGGATGTTTGTTGAACAAATGGTCCACCCCATATGAATTCTGAGCCTGGTAACCTTCATATTCTGATGGAATCTTCCTTTGGGGTATTTCACATTTTTTAGAATCTTGACATCTCAGACTACACTTCCTGTACCCAGTCAACTGGCGTCCATATTCTTCTTAAGGGCTGTAAGGATAAAACAGGCCTGTGTGTGAAGGGTCCGGATTAGGACACCCATCTGAGGGGCAGGTACTGAGCGAGCTGGGCAGGGTGCTCAGTGGGATGCTTCCGTGCAACAGAGAGACGTGACGGGGGCTGTGCTCCAGGAAGACGGTTCTGACCAGGGCTCGGGAAGAGATGCTTAAGTTGTCCTTGAATCCCCTTCGGAACTCACTGTGGTCACATCCCTAAATGATGTTCATCACAGACATTTTCATAGGTCCACACTACCATTTTCATTTATTTTGTTCCAAGTTAGCTACTAGTTCTTATAGATGCTCTGTGTGGTTTCTCTTTTCTGCATTTCATCCTGCTATGGAATAAGTAAACAAGAGAAACGACTTCATACTCCAATATAAAATAAAAAATTTAAAAAAAAAAAGGAGAAACGACTCCTGTGCTTGCTCATAAGCAGGTCCTGTGGCAGTGCTGGTGCTGTGCGTGGCACAGTAATAAAGACAGACGGAGAGTCCTCCTGCAGATCTATGTCACCTCCCTCCGCTATTTCCCAAACTTGCCATTCCAAAATTCGCCCTTCTCCACTACCTACCTTGTTGCCACATCCTGCTACCTCCCTTACCTCACAATCTCTCAGCAGATGTGTCACTTACCATTTCACAGAAGCTACAAGGCACACACTCCCATCTTACTGTGCCTCTCCTCTCCTGCAATAAAATGCATCTGTAGCCATCGTTACTATCCTTGTGGAAGGTACCCCCTCCACCCAAATCAAGGATAATCCCACCTGGATCCTGGATCCATCACATCCTTCCTCCTGAAGATGACCATTCTTCTCTTACCCTGAACTACCGGGTCTGACATCCAACTGCTTACTTCTCCACTTGGATATCTAACATATTTCAAACTTAACATGCTCAAAAACAAACTTTTTCCAAGTGGCTCGGGCCTGAAAATCTTAGAGTCATTCTTGATTTCTCTTTTTCTCTCATACATATCACTCACGCTCAGTTCAATCTTCTAGCAAGTCTTAATGTTTTTCCTTCAAAATATATCCAGAACCACGGCTTCAGTCCTGGTCCAAGACATCTGATTCATGTCTTCCCTGGATTAGTGCACTAGCCTTCTCAGTAATCTCCCTGCCTCCGCTCTTGCCCACCATACTGTATTCTCAACACCTAGAGTAGTCTTGTCAAAACCTAAGTCGGATAATGCCAACTCTCCAAACATGTCCCACCTTCGTCAGAGCAAGGACGAAACCTTTACAGTGGCCTCCAGGCCCTACATGATCCGGCAGCTGTTACCTCTCAGGCCTCATTCTTCTATCACTCTTCTTCTCACTCTGCTGTAGCCCACTGGCCACCTGGTTTTTCCCTCAACACGCGAGGAATACCCCTGGCTTCAGGCCTGTGACATCACCAGGGGTCTTCCTAGGATCATCTCAACATTCAAACTTATAGTATTATCATAAACCTCATTTGGTACCAGAATCATTGGAAAGAAAGAGGATTGGAGTCACAGCTTGTCAGCCAGGCAGCATCGGACTCTCTCCCTTTGGGGGAATCTTCACAACTGCCTGTGTGGTGGCCCACACCGCTGCCCAGGAGCTAGTCTCTCCCCAAGCTTCTCCACGATCATCTCAGGTGCAAGAAAAAGAGATCCACTGTAGGCAGATTCCGGATTTACTCTGGCTTCGATGCCTTATGCTCCAAAGGAGCCAATAGCTCTTGTAACTCAATAGATACACCTTGCATGTATCAAGGGACATGCCCAGTTACAAGTGTCACCACAATCACAGAAATCCCATCTATGGCTTCCTACCAGGCACTTATCATTCTCCCAGCCCAGATGCAGTTGACCAATCAGCAGCCATTTATGCCATAAGCAATGTTGCCTAGTAACACAGTTAACATTCTACCTTTATCAGGCTCCCAGGGAAGCTGAGCTAGAAAGTTGAGAAAGCCAAATGTCAAATTCTCCTGCAGAAGGGGAGGGGTCCTGTGACTACTTTGTTCATTGTGTCTCTTGCTCTTTCTGTTCCCTCTGTCCAGATGGCTCCTCCCGGGACATCTGCAAGGCCCGCTCCCGCACTGACTTCAGTTCCCTCCTCAAAAGTCACCTCCCAGTGAGGCCACCCTATTTGAGAACCACAACTCCTAACCTCACCTGCTGTGACCTCCTACCATCCTCGTATGCTTTATCTTCTTTTTCATTGTCCTTATTACCTTCTAACATATATAATTTACCAACTGATTTTGCTTATTTTGCTTGTTTTTTCCCCCATAGAATTTAAGTTCTACAAGGCTGGGATATTTGTCTTTTATTTCTTTCCTCCTGCACTGATAACGCTTGGCCCGTAGAACAGTGCCTGGCACACAATAGATTCTTCAACAACTATTTGTTTTATTTATGAATGAATTAATGCCCTTTCTCTCTTTCAAACTCTAGTTTTTCATTGGCATCCTTTTTTTTTTTGGTGGGGGGAGGAGGGCGAGATATTTTCAGCCCACAGATAAAAAGCAGCATGGTGTTAGGGATTAAGGATAGGGACTTTGGGGCCAAACTGCTTGGATTTCAATAAGGGTTTTGCTACTCACCTTGGAAGTTTCTCTAATCTCTCTGTGCCTTAGTTTTGCATCTATAAATGGGGATAATAATAGTATATCCTAGGGTTGGCATGAGGATGAAATGATTTAAAACATGTGTAAAGTGTTCAGTAGAGCGCCTGACACGTAGGAAGCACTAGATGATAACTATTATTAAAATCAACGTTAAAAAGGTCTTTATTTCTACTCTGCACCACTTCTAGCTATTTCCCTCTCTCCTGGCTCCTCTTCCTCTCAGATGATCTACTTGAAAGTTCCATAAGCCTTTAACTCCCATTCACTTTTCCAACCAGTGACACTAAGATTTCTAATGCCCTAGTTGCTGCTTTTCTCCCCTTAGCCCGTGAGTTAGTTGAACCACCTGCCATCACTGACCACACCTGAGCCCCTCCGCTCTCTTGGTTTCCCCTCGTCCTTATGGCTGCCCCTCCTCAGCCTCCTTCAGAGGAGCCTCCTTTTCACTCATTCACTCTTTACTGTTATTCCTGACATCATCTCGCCAACCACGTTCTCCTGGGGTGACTCCATTCCCAGGCATGGCTTCAACTCTCACGCTGATGACACCCAAAGGGTGTCAGTCCTAATGACTGTTTCCTAGAGACGTCATGTCCTTTCTCACATCCATGACTTGGAGCTTTCCTTCCTCTTCCTGGCACTATCTTCATCCCCAGCTCCCTTTTCCTGACTGGTTCTCAAGTTTTAATACAACCATTTCTCTTGTTCCTCTCCTTTGGACTCGCATAGAGCTTTTCAGAAGCCTCTAGCACAGTATAACCTTTTCTGATGTTTGTTTATTTAGTTTCCCCCTAGAAATGAACTGTTTATAGTTATATATGTCCTCAAAGTATGGTGCCTGATACATAGGTTTGCAAAAAAATCTGGATTCAATATATGAATATACAGTATCTATATAGAACAAATTATGATTCAGTTACAATTTAATTCAGAACTAAGCATTGGGTAAGATAATGTCTCATCAAAATGTCAGTCCTTCCAGAAAATCTTATCAGGGGTAAATATAAGAGGTAAAGAAAAACGTTCCATTTTAACAATATAAATGGCACTCTGGCTATACATACTATATTTTGCTATATTCTACATTTTGCTGTGGATATAAAACCAACTTTGAAAGATAAAGGACTCCCTTCGAATATTTGATGTTCGTGACATCAAATATTACTTGACTATAGTCAACTGCTCTCTGAGCTCAGTTAAATCTTACAAGTACCATATTTACCTAATTAGGAAAGTTTGGGAAATTAGGCTTCAGGCTCCCTGCCATGATTACAAACACCACACGTAAGTAGAGAAGAGCAACTAATATACACATGGTTAAAAATCACACACTCTTTTTTAAGAGGTTTCAGCGGCTTGGTGTCTTGCCCTGGCTCTGTTCTGACGTGAGTCCAGGCACCTACCTGCAAAGTGCACCCGAACACACCGATCATCAGCATGGCCACGGACAAGTAGTCGGTAAATACATCCCACCATGGCTTCAGAACCCGGAAGGCAGGCTGCTGCTCAGAGAACTGCCGGAACTCCGTCACCGGAATCATGTTTCTGAGAAAAGGGAGATTACTGGTGAATTAATTTATCTTTATGCACAACCTACTGCATTGTTAACAACATTTGAAATTCTGCTTCAACTCGTCGGATTCAGTGGTCTGAATCAGTCCAGGAGCTGTCACGGCACCTCAGAGTTTTAACAAGCCATTGAGAAATCCACCAGTTGAGGAAATAAGGAGCCCCATGTAGAAAAAGCAAGTACCTTTACTAACTCTTGTCTAATCAGCGGGTGCCCTTTAGCGCCACATGGACCAGAGAGCATGACCAGAGCCGCCCGTTGTTTCCTGGTGTCTCCCTTCCCCTAAACAGAGCACCACGATGCCAGAAAGAGCGGAGCCCATCCTTTAAAATGTTTCTACTATTTATCTTATCATCTTGGGTTTTTGCTTCAAACTATTTTTTTAAGTGTATCCTCAGCATTGGTTGGTATTAATTATTTACTAAGCCCTATTTGTAAAGCCTTTTGCTTGCTCCCTGGGGAAGGCAAACGACTTTGCCACTGGTCCTTTTCTTGTAAAAGGGACAATCTCATTGTGGGGAGGAGGTGTTGGGGAGAACTTCAATTTTTTTTTTGCCCTCCCTCTTTTTTTGGTTCCTGTGCTTTTTTTTTTTTTTTTTTTTTTCTGCCGCCATGTACACGGGCGCGCCAGCCCCCACCCGCTCGGCGTAGTTGCCTTTGCGCAGCAGGCGATGCACTCGCCCCACCAGAAACTGCAGACCTGCGCGGGACGACCGCGACTTGGCCTTGGCGCGGGTCTTACCTCCTTGTTTGCCACGACCAGACATGACACCCACAGGCACTGCAAATTGCTCCCGTTTGATGGCTAACAAAATCCGGTTCCTGTGCTTTTGACTTGATTTTCTTCTCTATTTCCTAAACTCCTTATATTTCACTGTGAACCTCAAACGCATCCTCTGAGAAATCAGTTTTCTCTGTAAACACCTAACTCTATCTAAATGACAGAGGATAAATGAATTGGGTGCACTGAGGCTCTGGGAAAAGCGGAAAAGAGACGCATCCTTTTCTTAGCCTGCATTGTCCTTTCTTATCGCTCAGTCCCACTGCCTGTATTATGATCTAAGACTTGAAGGTAACCATCCAGCTACTGGGAGAAGGAATATTCTTTCCTTATCTCATGGCAAGGAATAAGGGTGGCCAGTGAGGGCCAAAAAGACAGTTTCTCTCCGTTTTGCCATCTCTGGATCCAATAATCTTGCTTTTTACACCTGCCCTTGTTATTTAGTCTGATTAAAGGCAGGGAAAGGCTACATTTGGTGCTCTTTCTCCCAAGCCTTTTTGTTTCCTGGATCTTCTCTTCCCTAATAGTGAATTAAAGTCTGTACAATAAACAGCCTAGAGAAAACCAGAGCCTCTTCTTTGAGTTCACTGCTGTTTATCTTTGGAAACTATTATAATGTGTTCCATTCCATCTCACTGCTTTATCTGACTTTTTCTTAAGCAGTAACTTGTCTTCCTTAACACAACGTTGAAAATTCAACCGCTTGGTGCTGCTTTTACCTATGACCTACCTACTTGACATCTGTGCAGCATTTGATATGATTGCCTCATTTTATTGAAACACAACTTTCCTTTTCTTTTTTTTTAATATTTATTTATTTTTGGCTGCGCCAGGTCTTAGTTGCGGCACTCAGGCTCTTCGTTGTGACATGAGGACTTCTTAGATGTGGCACGCAAACTCTTAGTTGCAGCATGCACACGGGATCTAGTTCCCCAACCAGGGATGGAACCAGGGTCCCCTGCATTGGGAGTGCGGAGTCCTACCCACTGGACCACCATGAGAAGTCCCCAAACACAACTTTCTTAACTCCACTTTGTTACCACCACTGGGCTGCAAGTTTCTTGAAGGGGGAAAACCTATATGTTATGCATATGTGTGTTCTCAAAACACACGTTGCAGGCAAGCCACCCAAGCTAAATAAAAAACTTCACTTATTCCTAGTGTTATTAGCATTTCAGACTAGTCCAAAGTTTGATTTTCATGACCTTTCATGACCTTTTTCTTCTCAATGGATCATTATAATCTCATGGCCCCAAATGTTTTCTCATCACAGATGTCCAGTGGCGGTCACAGACAGGCACGAACTCATCTTAACTTCCACATTCTGCCTAGAAGCGACTGTCTTGTTCTATTTTGATCCTACCACTTACCACAGTCTCTGGAAAACAAGAGGCCCTGAACAACTGTCTGTTACATGGATGGGTGAATTCAGATGCTTGTTCATGGAGCAATGCTCACCCAATCAGATTGGGGGGGACCCTAGCCAGCTACAGTGACAGCACTAACAAGTATGGTACCTGTGCTGTCGTCTACATCCTTTGATAGATTTAGTTATTGTCTCCTTCATGATAAGTTCCTGTACATCTTGGAGGGAATTGGGCTTGTTCTTTGAAGCAAGGAACAATTTCAGGAATAAAATATACCAATGTGTATTTCATTGAGAGCTGTGTTCTCAAACGTTTGGACCTCAGGATCCCTTCATGTTCAAAACGTAGTGAGGAGGACCTCAAAGAGCACTTTTTAGGTGGGTGATACCTACCAATACCGGCCACATGAGAAATTAAAACCAAGAAATTTCAAAAATATATATTAACTCACTTAAAAATAACAAACCCATTACAAGTTACCATAAATTGTTATTATAAAAAATAACTATATTCTCCACCACAAAAACAATTAATGAGAATAATGGCATTGTTTTACATTTTTGTAAATCTCTTTAACAGCTGGTTTAATAGAATATAGCTGGATTCTCATATCTGCTTCTTCAATCTGCTGAGATATGTTGTTTTGATTGAAATTTATGAATCAAATATATATGCAGTTAGAAAAGGGAGGAGTATCTTAACAGACTTTTTATATAATTGGGGATATTAACTTTTGATAATATATCAGACTAACTTGGTTAGTTGCAATATGGAATCTGAAAACTATATCAATGAACTTTTCAAACTCCTTGATGTTAAAACTCATTCGTCAGGGAGGACCTTCAAGAAGTAAGACATGGAGATAACCTTCCTCCCCACAAATACATCAAAAATACATCTTCATGTGGAAACACTCCTACAGAACACCTACTGAATGCTGGCAAAAGACCTCAGACTTCCCAAAAGGCAAGAAACTCCCCACGTACCTGGGTATGGAAAAAGAAAAAAAGAAAAAACAGAGACAAAAGAATAGGGACAGGACCTGCACCTCGGGGAGGGAGCTGTGAAGGAGGAAGGTTTCCACACACTAGGAAGCCCCTTCGCAGGCAGAGACTGTGGGTGACGGAGGGGGAAGCTTCAGAGCCACGGAGGAGAGCGCAGCCACAGGGGTGCGGAGGGCAAAGCGGAGAGATGCCCACACAGAGGATCAGTGCCGACCAGCACTCACCAGCCCGAGAGGCTTGTCTGCTCCCCTGCCAGGACGGGTGGGGGCTGGGAGCTGAGGCTTGGGCTTCGGTCGGATCCCAGGGAGAGGACTGGAGTTGGCTGCGTGAACACAGCCTGAAGGGGGCTAGTGCACCACAGCTAGCCAGGAGGGAGTCCAGGAAAACGTCTGGACCTGCCTAAGAGGCAAGAGACCATTGTTTTCGGGTGCGTGAGGAGAGGGGATTCAGAGCACTGCCTAAACAAGCTCCAGAGACAGGCGTGATCCATGGCTATCAGCATGGACAACAGAGACGGGCATGAGACGCTAAGGCTGCTGCTGCCGCCACCAAGAAGCCTGTGTGCGAGCACAGGTCACTCTCCACACCTCCCCTCCCGGGAGCCTGTGCAGCCCGCCACTGCCAGGGTCCCGTGATCCAGGGACAACTTCCCTGGGAAAATGCACGGCGTGCCTCGGGCTGTTGCAATGTCACGCAGGCCTCTGCCGCCGCAGGCTCGCCCCGCATCCGTACCCCTCCCTCCCCCCGGCCTGAGTGAGCCAGAGCCCCCGAAGCAGCTGCTGCTTTAACCCCATCCTCTCTGGGAGGGAACAGATGCCCTCAGGCGACCTACATGCAGAGGCGGGTACAAATCCAAAGCTGAACCCCAGGAGCTGTGTGAACAAAGAAGAGAAAGGGAAATCTCTCCCAGCAGCCTCAGGAGCAGCAGATTAAATCCCCACAATCAACTTGATGTACCCTGCATCTGTGGAATACCTGAATAGACAACGAGTCATCTCAAAATTGAAGCGGTGGACTTTGGGAGCAACTGTGGACTTGGGGTTTGCTGTCTGTGACTGATTTGTTTCTAACTTTTATGTTTATCTTAGTATAGTTTTTAGCGCTTGTTATCATTGGTGGGTTTGTTTATTGGTTTGGTTGCTCTCTTCTTTTTTTTATTATTTATTTTTTATTATAATAATTTTTAAAATCTATTATTATTCTCTTTTTCATCCTTTTTTTCTCCCTTTTCTTCTGAGCCATGTGGCTGACAGGGTCTTGGTGCTCTGGCCTGGTGTCAGGCCTGTGCCTCTGAGGTGGGAGAGCTGAGTTAAGGACACTGGACCACCAGTGACCTCCCGGCCTCATGTAATATAAATCGGCGAGAGCTCTCCCAGAGATCCTGTCTCAACGCTAAGACCCAGCTCCACCCAACTGCCAGCAAGTTCCAGTGTTGGATGCCCATGCCAATCAACTAGCAAGACAGGAACACAACCCTGCCCATTAGCAGAGAGGCTGCCTAAAATCATACTAAGTTCACAGACACCCCAAAACACACCACTGGATGCGGCCCTGCCCAACAGAAAGACAAGATGTAGTCCCACCCACCAGAACAGAGGCACCAGTCCCCTCTACCAGGAAGCCTACACAAGCCACTGAACCAACCTCACCCACTGGGGGCAGACACCAAAAACAATGGAAACTACGAACCTGCAGCCCGCGAAAAGGAGACCCCAAACACAGTAAGTTAAACAAAGTGAGAAAACAGAGAAATATGCAGCAGATGAAGAAGCAAGGTAAAAACCCACCAGAGCAAACAAATGAAGAGGAAATAGGCAGTCTACCTGAAAAAGAATTCAGAGTAATGATAGTAAAGATGATCCCAAATCTTGGAAATAGAATGGAGAAAATACAAGAAATGTTTAACAAGGACCTAGAAGAACTAAAGAGCAAACAAACAATGATGAACAACACAATAAATGAAATTAAAAATTCTCTAGAAGGAATCAATAGCAGAATAACTGAGGCAGAAGAACAGATACGTGACCTGGAAGACAAAACAGTGGAAATACCTACCCCAGAGCAGAATACAGAAAAAAGAATGAAAAGAATTGAGGACAGTCTCAGAACTCTGGGACAACGTAACATGCACCAACATTCGAATTATAGGGGTCTCAGAAGAAGAAGAGCAAAAGAAAGGGTCTGAGAAAATATTTGAAGAGATTATAGTTGAAAACTTCCCTAACATGGGGAAGGAAATAGTCAAACAAGTCCAGAAAGTGCAGACAGTCCCATACAGGATAAACACAAGGAGAAACATACCAATACACATATTAATCAAACTATCAAAAATTAAATACAAAGAAAAAACATTAAAAGCAGCAAGGGAAAAGCAACAAATAACATACAAGGGAAACCCCATAAGGTTAACAGCTGATCTTTCAGCAGAAACTCTGCAAGCTAGAAGGGAGTGGCAGGACATATTTAAAGTGATGAAAGGGAAAAACCTACAACCAAGATTACTCTACCCAGCAAAGATCTCATTCAGATTCGATGGAGAAATTAAAACCTTTACAGACAAGCAAAAGCTAAGAGAATTCAGCACCACCAAACCAGCTTTACAACAAATGCTAAAGGAACTTCTTAAGCGGGAAACACAAGAGAAGGAAAAGACATACAAAAACAAACCCAAAACAATTAAGAAAATGGTAATAGGAATATACATATTGATAATTACTTAAATGTAAATGGATTAAATGCTGCAACCAAACGACACAGACTGGCTGAATGGATACAAAAACAAGACCCGTATATAGGCTGTCTACAAGAGACCCACTTCAGACCTAGGGACACATACAGACTGAAAGTGACAGGATGGAAAAAAATATTCCATGCAAATGGAAATCAAAAGAAAGCTCGAGTAGCAATTCTTATATCAGACAAAATAGACTTTAAAATAAAGACTATGAAAGCTGAAGTAGCAATTCTTATATCAGACAAAATAGACTTTAAAACAAAGACTATTACAAGAGACAAAGAAGGATACTACATAATGATCAAGGGATCAATCCAAGAAGAAGATATAACAATGGTAAATATTTATGCACCAACATAGGAGCACCACAATACATAGGGCAAATGCTAACAGCTATAAAAGAGGAAATTGACAGCAACACAATCATAATAGGGGACTTTAACACCCCACTTTCACCAATGGACAGATCATCCAAAATGAAAATAAGTAAGGAAACACAAGCTTTAAATGATACATTAAACAAGACGGACTTAGTTGATATTTATAGGACATTCCATCCAAAAAGAGCAGAATACACTTTCTTCTCAAGTGCTCATGGAACATTCTCCAGGATAGATCATATCTTGAGTCACAAATCAAGCCTTGGTAAATTTAAGAAAACTGAAATCGTATCAAGTATCTTTTCTGACCACAACCCTGTGAGACTAGATATCAATTACAGGAAAAAACTGTAAAAAATACAAACACATAGAGGCTAAACAATATGCTACTAAATAACCAACAGATCAGTGAAGAAATTAAAGAGGAAATCAAAAAGTACCTAGAAAAAAATGACAATGAAAACACGACGACCCAAAACCTATGCGATGCAGCAAAAGCAGTTCTAAGAGGGAAGTTTAGAGCAATACAATCCTACCTCAAGAAACAAGAAACATCTCAAATAAACAACTTAACCTTACACCTAAAGCAATCAGAGGAAGAAGAAGAGAAAAAACCCAAAGTTAGCAGAAGGAAAGAAATCATAAAGATCAGATCAAAAATAAATGAAAAAGAAATGAAGAAAACAATAGCAAAGATCAATAAAACTAAAAGCTGGTTCTTTGAGAAAATAAACAAAATTGATAAACCATTAGCCAGACTTACCAAGAAAAAAAAGGGAGAAGACTCAAATCAACAGAATTAGAAATGAAAAGGGAGAAGTAAAAACTGACACTGCAGAAATATAAAGGATCATGAGATATTACTACAAGCAACTATATGCCAATAAAATGGACAACCTGGAAGAAATGGACAAATTCTTAGAAAAGCTCAACCTTCCAAGACTGAACCAGGAAGATGTAGAAAATATAAACAGACCAATCACAAGCACTGAAGTTGAAACTGTGATTAAAAATCTTCCAACAAACAAAAGCCCAGGACCAGATGGATTCACAGGCGAATTCTATGAAACATTTAGAGAGGAGCTAACACCTATCCTCTTCAAACTCTTCCAAAATATAGCAGACAGAGGAACATTCCCAAATTCATTTTATGAGGTCACCATCACCCTGATCCCAAAACCAGACTAAGATGTCACAAAAAAAGAAAACTGCACGCCAATATCACTGATGAACATAGATGAAAAAATCCTCAACAAAATACTAGCAAACAGAATCCAACAGCACATTAAAAGGATCCTACACCATGATCAAGTGGGGTTTATCCCAGGAATGCAAGGATTCTTCAATATATGCAAATCAATCAATGTGATACACCATATTAACAAATCAAAGGATAGAAACCATATGATAATCTGAATAGATACAGAAAAAGCTTTCAACAAAGTTCAACACCCATTTATGATAAAAACCCTCCAGAAAGTAGGCATAGAGGGAACTTACCTCAACATAATAAAGGCCATATATGAGAAACCCACAGCCAACATCATTCTCAATGGGGAAAAACTGAAACCATTTCCTCTAAGATCAAGGACAAGACAAGGTTGCCCACTCTCACCGCTATTATTCAACATATTTCCAGAAGTTTTAGCCACAGCAATCAGAGAAGAAAAAGAAATAAAAGGAATCCAAATCAGAAAAGAAGAAGTAAAACTGTCATTGTCTGCAGATGACATGGTACTATACATAGAGAATCCTAAAGATGCTACCAGAAAACTACTAGAGCTAATCAATGTATTTGGTAAAGTAGCAGCATACTAAATTAATGCACAGAAATCTCTTGCCTTCCTATACACTAATGATGAAGAATCTGAAAGAGACATTAAGGAAACACTCCCATTTACCACTGCAACAAAAAGAATAAAATACCTAGGAATAAACCTACCTAAGGAGACAAACTACCTGTATACAGAAAACTATAAGACACTGATGAAAGAAATTAAAGATAACACAAACCAATGGAGAGATATACCATATTCTTGGATTGGAAGAATCAACATTGTGCAAATGACTATATTACGGAAAACAATCTACAGATTCAGTGCAATCTCTATCAAACTACCAATGGCATTTTTCACAGAACTAGAACAAAAAATTGCAGAATTTGTATGGAAACACAAAAGACCCCGAATAGCCAAAGCAATCTTGAGAAAGAAAAACGGAGCTGGAGGAATCAGGCTCCCGGACTTCAGACTATACTACAAAGCTACAGTAATCAAGATAGTATGGTACTGGCACAAAAACAGAAATATAGTTCAATGGAACAGGATAGAAAGCCCAGAGATAAACCCACACACATATGGTCACCATATCTTTGATAAAGGATGCTAGAATATACAATGGAGAAAAGAGCCTCTTCAATAAGTGGTGCTGGGAAAACTGGACAGCTACATGTAAAAGAATGAAATTAGAACACTCCCTAACACAGTATACAAAAATAAACTCAAAATGGATAAAGACCTAAATGTAAGGCCAGACACTATCAAACTCTTAGAGGAAAACATAGGCAGAACACTTTATTACATAAATCACAGCAAGATCCTTTTTACCCACCTCCTAGAGTAATGGAAATAACAACAAAAATAAACAAATGGTACCTAATGAAACTTAAAAGCTTTTGCACAGCAAAGGAAACCATAAACCAGATGGAAAGACAACCCTCAGAATGGGAGAGAATATTTGCAAATAAAGCAACTGCCAAAGGATTAATCTCCAAAATGTATAAGCAGCTCATGCAGCTCAATATCAAAAAAACAGAGAACCCAATACAAAAATGGGCAGAAGACCTAAATAGACATTTCTCCAAAGAAGATATACAGATTGCCAAAAAACACATGAAAGGATGCTCAACATCACTAATCATTAGAGAAATGCAAATCAAAACTACAATGAGGTATCACCTCACACCTGTCAGTATGGCCATCATCAAAAAAATCTACAAACAATAAATGCTGGAGAGGGTGTGGAGAAAAGGGAACCCTCTTGCACTGTTGGTGGGAATGTAAATTGATAGAGCCACTATGGAGAACAGTATGGAGGTTCCTTAAAAAACTAAAAATAGAACTATCATATGACTCCGCAATCCCACTACTGGGCATACACCCTGAGAAAACCATAATTCAGAAGGAGTCATGTACCACAATGTTCATTGCAGCTCTATTTACAATAGCCAGGACATGGAAGCAACCTAAGTGTCCATTGACAGATGAATGGATAAAGAAGATATGGCACATATATACAATGGAATATTACTCAGCCATAAAAAGACACGAAATTGAACTATTTGTAGTGAGGTGGATGGACCTAGAGTCTGTCATACAGAGTGAAGTAAGTCAGAAAGAGAAAAACAAATACCGTATGCTAACACATATATATGGAATCTAAAAAAAAAAAAAGGTTCTGAAGAACCTAGGGGCAGGACAGGAATAAAGACAGAGACGTAGAGAATGGACTTGAGGACATGGGGAGGGGGAAGGGTAAGCTGGGACGAAGTGAGAGAGTAGCATTGACATATATACACTACCAAATGTAAAGTAGATAGCTATTGGGAAGCAGATGCATAGCACAGGGAATCAGCTCTGTGACCACCTAGAGGGGTGGGATAGGGAGGGTGGGAGGGAGGGAGACACAAGAGGGAGGAGATATGGGGATATATGTATACATATGGCTGATTCACTTTGTTTTACAGCAGAAACTAACATAACATTGTAAAGCAATTATACTCCAATAAAGATGTTAAAAAAAAAACACAACTCATTCATCTATCTTGCACTTTGAATGGATCTTTTATCTGTGCCTGATTTGGTAACAACATACGTTGGTCATCTGGAAAATACAGGATCACTTAGTTATGGAGATCTTCCAAATGTTGACAAATCATACCTAAAAATCACATTCATTAATATCACTACTACTTTCATCAGAAAATTTTTTAAGTAATTGGAGGCTATCCAACTTGTGGTGGACACTAATTTTCCAAAATTCTATTCATCACTTGAAAGTTTGAATTTTATTTGTGGCAGCAAATATTATCAGTTGTTTTCCTTGAGATGTCAAGTTCGCTTCAATCATTTTGAGAAAGTATCTTCCACATACTCAAGTCTGAATAATCAGTTGTTTTATTCAATTAAAAATCGTACATTATGATAAAGTGGCTAATTCAACTTTCAACTCAAATAAGGATTTCCCTTGAGACACCTACTGTACTTTGAATTCAGCAGAAATGCTTTATGTATTCTTCCCTTTCATCAGACTGTATATCATTACAATATGTAGTCAAAGGTTGAGAGCTATTAAAATAATAATTTTTACTGATTCAATGAGGACATTAGATGAAACTGGCTTTTTTCTTCCTTTAAATTGTAAATGTGTGCCAATGAAGAATACTCCACAGTAGAATTTGGTGCCTCTATCTTGATTCATGCTAAGATGACTTACCCACTATTGCTTTTGTACCATCAGTGAAAAAGGCAAAAAATATCTTAGCATTAAAAATTTGTTTTGATCTTGTGGACCCCCTAAAAATGTTTAGGTGACTGGTGTTCCACGAGCCACACTTTGAGAACCACTGAGGTAGAGGCTCACTGTTCCTTCCTTTATCTATGGCTCACCTTGAAAAAGCAAAGGCCTCGGCACTCAATAGTGAGATTCTCCGAGTCCTTGGCTGAGTTGTTTCATTGGCATCATTCTCTTAATATGGAAAATAAAGACAAACTGAGGAATCTAAGAAACTTAAGTATTATCTACTGCTTCCTAATACTGGTACAGCCTAGTTAAGACGGACTGTCAGAGAAACAAACAGTCAAGATGAAACAGACTTTTAGCGTCATAACTCTACTCAATGTACTTAACCTCTTTTGGGTAAGTGTGTGTATGTGCACGTGTATGTACATGCCCTTATATGTATGTACATATATAATACATATAAATGTATGTAGACATATGTATAATGTACATACAGATGTATAATACACATACACATAGACTTTATTGTTTTAACATATCACAAGGCTCAAAGCCAATATCCAGCACAGATTTAATCCTTGGAATTATTTTTGATGTAAAAAAAAGGAAGTAAAGGAGAAGTTGACTTAAAAACTCCAAAACTAAACAAAGCGTAGATGAACCTTCTGCTTGCTTAATTGAAAAAAATTTTGTATTCTTTCACAAATTTCAGCACCTCTTAAAGTTGTGTATTACAGTGATGAAACAATTTCTCTTTCACTATCATTGTAGTTTCCACACGATTTGTGACCATTTCAAGCTGAAGAAGCCACTTCTGAATAAACTGCTGAGTTTACATAGTTTTTTGCCCTAAAGATCAATCAGGATAATTATACTTATATTTAAAAACTTTTTCTATTTTAGAAGTATAAATGGTTATCTTTATATTTCTTCCAGCTCCAATTTCCAACCATTATGTAAGATTTTAGCTTACCTAATAATGTCTTTGGAAACATGGCATTTCACATTCAATCAAGAGATTCTGGTATCCTATACCAAGAGGGGGTGGGTAGGATGAATTGGTAGATTGGGATTGACATATATACACTATTGATACTCTGTATAAAATTGAAAACCAATGAGAACTTACTGTATAGCACAGGGAACTCTACTCAATGCTCTGTGGTGACCTAAATGGGAAGGAAATCCAAAAAAGAGGGGATATATGTATACGTATAGCTGATTCACTTTGCTGTACAGTAGAAACTAACACAACATTGTAAAGCAACTGTACTCCAATAAAAATTTTTAAAAAAAATTTTAAAAAAGAGATTCTGGTATCCTAATTAAAAATATATAAACTTTTATATTATGTTATATATTTGCCTCTGTATCCTTTTGCAGAAATCTATTTGCATTACTTTTATTAAAAATACTTATTACCAAAAGTCATTTTAATGGCTTCATTGTCTATAAAATTTTACCTCTCAAAAATATCACATCATATAATCCTTTGGTAAAGAATATTGGTAAAGTTAGTTACAAACTCAGAGTTTCTTATTTCTTTCATTTATCCGGTTCTTCCTGAAACAATCTGTCTTCCTCCCTCTCAGGAGAAGTTTAATATCTTCCCCAAAATTAATTACAGAACAAATTCTACTCTATTTGTTAACCCATGACTTTAAGAATATCAAACATATTCTACTTTGATTCAAATCTGATTGCTAACACTGTTTTCCAACGGCTATCAGGTGGGTATATATGGTTAACAGTGCTTTGTTCCACATTTTTCTGGCAACTGGAGAATGGCATCACCTTTAGACGGTACAATCATATACCACTCAAGGAAACAAGGGCCAATTCCAAGTGATAAGAGTAATCATATCAGTAACATAGTGAGTGTCCCCTTACAAAAATGAATTTTAAAAATTCAGTAATTCCTGAGCATCAAGTGTGAATTCTACAGGAAAGAAACCCACATATATTATTCATCTATGTGGCTAAATCTAATGGTCAATTCTCAGCTCTCACCTTACCTGCTCTATCTTCAGCATTTGGCATAAAATGACCATTCTCTACTTGGCTTTCAGGATGTCACAGCCTTTAGGTTTTTCTCCTGTTTTCCATGCTGTTCCTTCTTTAACTACTTGTCTGTTGCCTCATCTTCCCCCCTGACCTCTGACTTTGGTGTGCCCAATGCTTAGTCTTCGATGCAGTTCTCTTCCCGAACTCACTCCCCTGTGAGCATAGTGCTTTAAACGGCAGACCCAACTGCCTACTCGGTATCTCCATCTGGACATCCAGCAGACACATGAAACTCACCATGTGTCACACTAACTCCAGTTCCATTCCCTTATCTCCACCTCCAACAGGGCAAAGCCCTGTTGCTCTTGCAACTTTTCCCCCTTGATGGCAACTCCATCTTTCCAGTTGCTCAGACCAACGTTTTTGGAGTTATCTGTGAATCTTCTTTGTCTCTTACATCCCACATCCCATCTGTCAAAAAATACTTATATTCCTTATTGTCTGTCTCCCCAAAAAGAATGAAAGTTTCTTGAGGACAGGAACTTTCTTTTGAATTCTATTTTGTATTTTGACGTGTCCCTGTACCTAGAAGATAATGCTTGGCATATAGTAGGCACTCAATATTTGCTGAATAAATCAGTGAATAACTAGTAATTTTAATAAAGATAGGGGGTGCAATTGCCTTTCGTTTTGGAAATAATCATTATTTCCAAAAGCAAAGCGTGTGTCTGAGTAATGTCATGGGAGGAAGATCCCACAGTGCAGGGCCGGGACATCGCTCGGCACAGCCAAGGCCAGTGCAGAAAAGCAGTGCAAAAGAGGAAGGGCACAGAAATACCATGATTTATTTATGGGTTCTTCTCAGTGGTACCAATCAAAATAAAGTCATCAGAACATGCTCAAAACATCAATTATAAAACAAATTACTTTTCCTCTAGCAGTGCAAAGATGGAAATAAAAAACAGGACAAAAGCCAAAGTTTCTAATTTTTTAAAAATATCTTTCTTTCTTAGGAGAGTGTGACTCTAGATTGTGTTTTACTCTGTAGTTGTGGTATATGCGACAAAATTTTTTTTAGAAAAATCCACTAAAGAAGACCATAATTATATGGTTCTATAGACATACTTAAAGAAACTCATAAATGGGTTATAACAGTTAAGAACCTGAAAGGCACTTTCAGAAGTCATCCACTCCATAACTCTCATTTTATGAGTGAACAACCTGAGCCAAGAGAGATTAGGTGACTTGCCCAAGGAACACAGCTAGTGGTGAGCCTTAACTTCTAATCAAATCTTACCTCTTACTCTACAGCTTAGTTAATACTACATCATGCTGATCTGAATGTACAGAATCTAAAATATACTAGAAAACAAATGGTTTAAATAGAATTTCTCTTTTCATGTCCCTCTTTGAAAATAAAATGAAAAATAATTATTAATACATTTAAATGATTCTTAAGCTATAGTGCTCTTATAGTCCCATAAATGAGAACTTTAGACTCAGAAGGAATCATGAGGCAAGTTGAACTTGCAACCCAATGGATACTTCTGTACTATCATCTCCTTGGATATTTCCGCTATGCCATGTGTTAAATTAATGGCCCAATCACATGATTTGAAAAGTATTCAAAATGAGCTTAACCTGTTTTTCTAAGAGAGGTGGGGAACAAAAATTATGCCTACCTGGCAATTTTAGTTCTCTTTTAATCAATTAAGATATAATACCTCTTTCTCATTATACCCTTCCCATATTTAACGAAAACCCCTTTAGTCACTGTGCTTCAGGCCACACATCTCAAGGCTGTTGCTTTACATACTAGTTTCCACAGTTATCTTTAGCATAGTCATAAGCTTTTTTGAAAAAATTTAATTTAATTTTTTTATACGGCAGGTTCTTATTAGTTATCTATTTTATACATATTAGTGTATATATGTCAATCCCAATCTCCTAATTCATCACACCACCACCAAAAATTTGTTATGTACTATTATCAGTAGCTGATTTTTCTCTCTCACAAGCATAATTCATTTACTCATGCACTTGCTATAAATAATTATAGCATTATAATAAATATCTATTAAAATGTATCTTAAAATGTACATTAAAAATATAAATTTTAAGATATGTCAGGCACCGTGCTAAGTGCTGGTGGAATGGAAGTGAACAAAATAGACAAAGTGCCTGCCTCACCCCTGTGTACTCTACTAGGAGAATGCGCATGAAAGAAATTCCTATAAAAGCATGAATTGTAACTGCTCTTCTTTGTCCATGTGATTGATTATTGTTTCTGGTGCCAATGGTGCATTTAAAGAGGTTGTTGTTTTCATTTCATTGAGGACAAGGTTTATATCTTGTTTAACTTGTATCTTCTAGAAAATAGCACAATGCCTTAGAATAGACCCTCAATACATATTCGTTAAATTCAAAGAGGCCTAAACATACACACAGTCACACACAGATACACACACCCAATTGAGCATTTTGTAGTAAAGACCAAATTCTTCTATTATGTTATTATCCTCTGTTATAGTTTGATACTACAATAAATAAGAGAGTAACTATTACCACACAGCTTCACACTGTAAATAGTGATTATTCAAAGGACATCCACTACTGAAGAGACTGAGAAAAGGACAAAAGTCAGGAATAATTTATAATTTCAAAGTTAAGGGTCACTGAAATTTTAATGTACAATGTCTGTCACCAGTTAAAAGAGGGTGTGTCATTCGATGATGACTTCTTAGGCACCAACCTGTACCCAATGGCCACATTTTGCGACTCCCTTATCAAAACATTACCCTATTAAGAAACAAGTGGCAGAAAACAGATCCAAACAAAGAAGTCTTATTTATAATATAGTGGTTTGGAATACTGCATTTATAAATCTTAGTGAGATCTTGATTTCTTTGGAATTTTTGTCAAAGAGCTTCAGCTACATGTATATGACACTAATAATTATGTAATGCTTATTCTATACACTTTAAGTAAATTTCAACTCAGAAATCTTTTTGAAAATGAGGATAAGTTGTGATCTAATAGTTTTTTAAACCCTGACCATAAAAGATTATCATAAAATGTTACTCATTCCCTCAGCTCTCTGCACCCCACTGGTCTTCTTGGTCACCTCTTCATTCCACACTGTTTCTACCTCCTTTAAACCATGAACAATCTTCCAGGAGTTAGTGTATACTCAAATCCCCCCCTCCCCCGACCCCATAGGATTCTAAACCCTTGAAAAGACTGTGTGTTTCCCCTTATGTGATTTAGACGAGGTTTCGGTTCTTACCAGTCTTCACATCCAAAAACTAAGTCTAGATTTCAATTTAGTAAATCTGTAATGATTGTTTTGAAGATGATTTATTTCTTCCTTTAATGGACAAAAAAAGACTGAGGCTTATCTTCAGTCCAGTTTTCCCCCTTGAACAAAGAAAGCACAATAGTTCTAAGCAGCTGACACACCATGAATATACAGTGCAGGCCAGAAGATTTAAACAAGTGCAGGAAGCCATCTACCTGGAAGGCAACTTTCTTTCTGAGGAAGGGACAGGGAGGAGAGGTAGGTGGAGAAGACGGGAATATTCCTGCTCTCTAGAACATTCCTGCTCTCTAGAACATTAAAACTAAAAAGTTTTTTATTTTTCACAAAATAGAGTAGTCTGAAAAGGCAGGGATCACCTTTTCTTTCATATTGCTTGCTATGAGGCCTAAAATGCTCAATAGTTTGTTGACTCGAATTCCTAATGATTCTATGGGGGGAATGTTGCCTTTTCTGTTCCAACAGAAAGTTTGGTGTGTTTTACAAACACCTTTTCACACACATAAGTAGTCTGGTATGTATGAAAACAGAGCACCAACCAAAAGAGTGACAGGGAAGTTAAAGCAACTTGTTATCAAAACTTTGCTACTAAGCTTTCTTTTTTAACGGGGTAAAATTTCAAATTTCCAGCCATGTTAAATACAGTAGGAAACAAAAGTAAGCCTCCTCAGGAAACAAGAGATTGGCGGTTAAAGTGAGAGATTGAAAGACTAATGGATTTATAGTATGACCATTTTTATCGTCCTTTTTTATTAAACTCATCTTTATAAGAATCTGCCATTCACCATTTCCCTTTTCAGATCAGGGACCATGGTAGCGTTGTTAATAGCAGAAAAATATTAAATGCTGAATAAATCTCTTTGGGGCTTTTCAAGAAGGTTGTTCTCAAGAAGTTAGCTCTTGGTCTGTCTTTTCTGTTGGCTAAAATCCATGATGGAAGGAAGAAGTTCAGATCCTCCAGTCTCCAAGAAAAAAAAAACTACAGGAGAAAATCAACAATGACCAGAATTTTACTGTCAGAATATTCAAACTGACATGAATGCACCTGAAAATTGGAATATTAGGTTTTTGTCCATACAACCAGTAAATATTTAATGCAAGGCTTTGTGCCTAAAAGAAAAATATTTGTTGGGTTTGGCTCTAAAGTTAACACATTGATTTCATGGCCCATCCTTTCCAACTTACACATTATATGAGTTCCCTCTTCCCACTCTTATTTTCTCACAGCAAAGCTAAATAAAATCTAACGCGATGATATTCAGTTCTCCTAGAGTCTCACATCCTAGAGGCTGACAAAGGGCATAAGAAGCTTCCGTATATGAAGGCTCTAGGAGAATATGGTCAAAGGCTACTTGCCTCTCACACCTAGACTGTGCCAAAAATCTAAATGAAAAATTCCTTGGAAAATATAAATCAATTCATTAAAATACATCTGTTTCTGAAGATGATATATTCTTTTCCAAAAACAACAAAACACATAATAAAACCCTATTTCCCGCCCTCCAGAAAAAGGAAAGAAACTAGGTATACATACATGATTGCATGTATATATGCATGCAATATACATGATTGCAAAGGTTGAGTGATCTCTGGGGCTCTCAAAAAGTCACTACAATGGAGATACAAGCAATAGTAGCAGGTCCTTGTGGTGCTAACCCTACAATAGGAATGTTCTTTCAATCTCTCCTCACTTTTCAGACTCCTGTGTATCCTGCAGAGCTTGGCTCTAGTACCACTTACTCAGAGGAGCTGTCCTTGATCTCCCTGACTAGGGCAAATCCAACACTGCAGGCTCTCACAGCACTGTGGATCTCTCTTGGTGGTCCCTGTCAGAGACACCATTTTCCATTCATTTGTGTGCTTCTGGATGAACGTTGGTCTCCATTGTCTTCCCAACACCTAACAGTCTTGGCACGTGACAGGTGCTCAATATATATTAATCGAACAAATTAATAATTCATTAAAAACAAAGTTCCAAGAACAGTTCCAAAAACAGTTCCAAGTGTGAGATCTCAGACTTATTAATTTGAATACTTTGTCAGCAGAAAGAAAATAGACGGAAAAATTTAGAGCCCATCAGCTAACTTGGAATAAGACCCAAAACAGTACCATCTTTATAGACAAACTGTATAGCAATATTTTGAAATTGTTTACTTGCAGTTGCTATTATTAGTAAGAAAGATGGCTTGGGGCCAGATGAGGTCTTCCTGAGAGAACTATTTCAAAGATATTGAGCTCTGCCAAATGTATTTTTAAATGGTTCAAAGACCTAGAAAACAACATACTGAAGCCCAGTAATATATCAACTTGCATGGTGACATCTAGTTATCTAAAGCAGTTTTATTCAACAACTTCATCAGTAGGATGAAAAGGCAGATTGAGGATGCTTGAAAGGAATAAAACTGATTCAAGAGTTGTTAAACTGGGAGGTTTTAATTATTAATCACAAATACTGAAAAACTATGCAGAAAGGTCATAGACATTTAAAAACAGATTTAGAAGGAAAAAGTGACGAAGAAACAAGTAAAATTTTTTTTTTTAAAAGTCAAACATTTCACAGCTGAGAGATCTTTGGAAATTCTGAAGTAAAGCGGGATTTAGGAATGAGTGAATAATCTTTTGGGTGGCTTAGGGCCAAGGGAAAAGACAAGGTTTACGGAAAAACTGTGGGGATTTATTTGTTTTTACTTATCTTGTAATGTTTAATCCTATTTCAGATGACCCATGTCAAAAACTTAGCAGACCAATGTTTTAGGGCCCTAAAAAAATGGTTATACAGACATAAGTTAAAATTGTTTCTGGAAAAACAAAATAAATGTCTACTCAACAAAGGAATAGAAATTGGTGAGAGATAAGTTCGTTCATTTCTACTCAATGTTCTTAGATATGAAAAGTGTTGGTATTCTTGTGGGAAAGAAGTGGGACCTAGGGAAATGAGGTGTAGAAGGCCACAGGATTTTGATTCATCCTTGGTCTTTCCTTTCTGGAGGCTGAGAGAGGGATATATTATCATTAGAGATAGCTACTCTAGAGGCACAAAGTTTTTCAAGGATAGATTCGGTGCCTTTGAAAAGCTCTATATTCCTAGCACCTACCACGGTGCCTGGCAGCTTTATTCATTCTTTCTAGAGGTACTAGAGTAGCTTTTATCTGCAAGGTATTGAGCTCACTAATGTGGATATACCATTGATTAAGACAGATATAACTCCTGTCCTTATGAACCTTATATCATGATGAAAAGACATAGTAAATAATGACACACAACCATTTAATCACAATTGTGACAGGCATGATGAAGTGGAAGTTTTGGGTACTCTGGTAGTATACTGTTAGTCCCCTCCATACGAACCTTCAGGTTGCGAACTTTCAAAGATACAAACATGTTCGCGTGTCCAATCAAGTAAGTTAGTTCACGTGTCTGGCGTACACTGTCACGTGCGTGCATCCTCTACAAGTGGTTGTGTTTTTGTGTACTTACATTGCATAGCTTACTGATGAAGACCTGATGGAATTGGAGGCCCAGAGAAAGGACAAAGAGAGACAAGAGGAAGAAGTAGTAACTGAAGAACTGAAGAGATTCATGATGCAGGAAATGGCAAGGGGATTTTCTTTATTTGAGAAGGTACTGTTAGTTTTTGAGGCACAGGACCCGAACGTAGAACGGTACACGAAGGTTGCGGCAGCCGTTCAGAATGCAATCCAGTGCTACCGTGTCATCTATGATGAGATAAAAATAGCTACTACCAGGCTTCCCTGGTGGCGCAGTGGTTGAGAATCTGCCTGCCAATGCAGGGGACACAGGTTCCAGCCCTGGCCTGGGAAGATCCCACATGCCGCGGAGCAACTAGGCCCGTGAGCCACAACTACTGAGCCTGCGCGTCTGGAGCCTGTGCTCCGCAACAAGAGAGGCCACGATAGTGAGAGGCCCGCGCACTGCGATGAAGAGTGGCCCCCGCTTGCCGCAACTAGAGAAAGCCCTCGCACAGAAACGAAGACCCAACAGCCAAAAATAAATTTAAAAAAAAAAAAAAAAAAAAAAAAAAAGCTACTACGCAGACATCACTGGGTCGTTTTTCCAATAGGGTAGATAGAATTGAATCCAGCAAGGAACCAGAACTTGTGCCATCAACGTCAGGCGTGACTGAAATTGCAGCTTGCCCTCAGTCCCCTATTGCTGATGATCCTTCAGCTCTACCATCTCCCACCTCCTATCCCTCCTCCAGTCAGTAACTCTTCTTGCCTGTTCACTCGATGCCAGATGCTGTACTGTACTACTGTACTTTTCAAGGAACTGTAGTGTTAAGATTAAAAATGTTTTATTTTTTGTGTTTGTTTTTAATGTATTATTTGTGTGAAAAGTATTATATACCTATTACAGCACAGTACCATATAGCCGATTGTGTTAGTTGGGGACCTTGGCTAACTTTGTTGGACTTACCAACAAACTGGACTTATGAACGTGCTCTCAGAACAGAACTCGTTTGTATGTAGGGGACTTACTATACTGAGGTACCTGAGCTACAGGGGGTTTAGGAAGTGATGCCTGCATGAAAATAGGAAGTATAGGTAGGAATAGTTACTTTGATAAAGTTGGAGCCCAGGACCAGGAGAACATTCTGGGCAGAATGAAAGGTCTGAAATGTGACGGCTTTTGGTTCCCCCTTTGAGACATATCATTTTGCCCTCCATCACTCATTAGAAAGGTTTTGGTTCTGTTTATTCGAATAAGGTTGGACTTGATATCTTCTGTCTCTGGAGACATGAGGGAAGGGGTAGCCTGAGCTCGTTCAGATTCTATGAGACAGGGGGTGCCCCAAGTTATATGTTCTTAGACTGAAAGGACAAAAAGTCACCAGGACTCACCAGCAGTCTTTTTCTAAGGTGGCAGCTATGAGGGCCAAAGGCTGCTCTTCTCACCTGCATCCGTCCGAATGTGTACCAGCCTGCACAGTAGTCATCTCACTCAGAATCTGTCTAGAATTCTTCCTTCGGAACTGACTTCTGAGTTACACACAGGAAATTCAGCCTTTGGTCAGAGGAGAGTCTCCTTTAGTCTGTTTGTTTGTTTTTTTTTTTTTTTCTTTTCCTCCCTTGGGTAGAACCTTCTTCCTTCCATTTCTTTCTTCCTCTTTCCCTTCCTTTTTCCTCCATCCCTCCCATTCTTCCTCTTTCAACATTTGTTATCCAACCACTCTGTGTCAAGTACTGGGGATAAAAGATAAATAAAAAGCGATAGTTGAGTATGTGGGCAACAGATCTATAAACAAGGAGACTCAAAATGCGTTACCCCTTCTTTTTGCTCCACATCTATTTGTATGGATTCAAACCCAAAGGGTTTATGTGAGCCAGACCAGCACTAGGAAAGAAGCACACCAACTAGCCATTTAACCTCTGCAGGCAGTTTGCCAAGAGCCCTGTCAGAGAAGGACAGATATAAAAACAAGCATGAAATTGTCCTGGGATAAAGTAAAAATAAAAATGGAAATAGGGGCTTCCCTGGTGGCGCAGTGGTTAAGAATCTGCCTGCCAATGCAGCGGACACGTGTTCGAGCCCTCGTCCGGGAAGATCCCACATGCTGCAGAGCAACTAAGCCCGTGCGCCACGACTACTGAGCCTGCACTCTAGATAGAGCCTGTGCTCCACAACAAGAGAAGCCACCTCAATGAGAAGCCTGTTCACTGTGACGAAGAGTAGCCCCTGCTCGCCGCAACTAGAGAAAGCCTGTGCGCAGCAACAAAGACCCAATGCAGCCAAAAATAAAATAAATAAAAGAAAATAAAAAATGGAAATAAATAGGTACCTTAACTTTCACAATCTGAACTGGAATAGACTGGGATAGATTTTTTGTTACACAAACTCTTGCAACTTGCTATTCAAAACCCAAGAACCAAATAAATTTGGATGAGAGACTACTTAATATTTCCATCCATTATTTCTTTTTGTAATTGAGATATAACTGACATATAACATTGTATTATTTTTAACTGTACAACATAATGATTTGACATATTATATACTGTGAACTGATTACCAGAACAAGTTTAGTTAATATCCATCACCACACAGTTACAAATTTTTTTTCTTATGATGAGAACTTTTAAGATCTACTCTCTTAGCAACTTTCTAATATACAATACAGCATTGTTAACTATAGTCATCATGTTGTCCATTACATCCCCAGAATTCATTTATCTTATAACTGGAAATTTGTACCTTTCAACCGCCTTCACCCATTTCAGCCACGACCCCCGTGCCCACTCCCCGCCCAGCCTCTGGTAACCACCAGTCTCTTCTCTGTATCTATGAGTTTTGTTTGTTTTTTTTAAGATTCCACATACAAGTGAGATCACATAGTATTTGTCTTTCTCTGTCTCACTTATTTCACCTAGCATAATGCCCTCAAGGTCCATCCATGTTGTTGAAAATGGCAGGATTTCCTCCTTTTACATGACTGAGCAACATTCCATTGTATATAGATACCACATTTACTTTATTCATTCATCCATCAGAGGACACTTCAGTTGTTTCTATGTTTTGGCTGTTGTAAATAATGCTGCAATGAACATGGGGGTGCAGACATCTTTTCCAGTTAGTGTTTTTGTTTCCTTTGGATAAATACGCAGAAGTGGAATTGCTAGATCATATGGTAGTTCTATTTTTAATTTTTTGAGAAAACACCATACTGTTTTCTATAGTGGCTACACCAATTTACATTCCTACCAACAGTGCACAAGGGTTCCCCTTTTTCCATATCCTCACCAACACTTGTTATTTCTTGTCTTTTTGATGATAGCCATTGATTTGCATTTCCCTGATGATTAGTGATGTTGAGCACATTTTCATGTGCTTGTTGGCAATTTGTATGTCTTCTTTGGAAAAATATCTATTCAAATCCTCTGCCTATTTTTAAAAATTGGATTGTTTGGGGTTTTTTTTTTTTTTTTCTATTGAGTTGTATGAGTTCTTCATACTTTTTGGATATTAACCATTTATCAGATATATGACTTGCAAATAATTTCTCCCATACCATATGTTGCCTTTTCATTTTCTTGATGGTCTCCTTTCCTGTACAGAAGCTTTTTAGTTTGATGTAATCCCACTTGTTTATTTTTTATTTTGTTGCCTTTGTTTTGGGTGTCAAGAGCTCACTGCTAAGAATGATGTCAATGACCTTACCTGCTATGTTTCCTTCTAGGAGTTCTATGGTTTCAGGTCTTTAACTCATTTTGAATTGATTTTTGTGTATGGTATACGATAGTGTTCCAGTTTCATTCTTTTGCATGTGGCTGTCCAGTTTTCCCAGCACCATTTATTAAAGAGACAATCCTTTCCCCATTGTATATTCATCCTTTTTTCTTAAACTGGTGCTTCATTCTGGTGAGAAAATCCATAGCTCTTTTCTAATCCTCAATGGAATTTGTAATCCCCCAAATACTTAACCACTACACTGCAATACATCAGCTGTTATGACTACAGAAAAGCAGAAAAACGTGTGTGGAAAGAAAGTAGCTGCAGGAATTAAACTAGAAAAAAGTGGTAAGAACATGAATGAGTCAGCATGAGGGTATAACAGCTTTAAAAGGTATCAACTTCAAAGAGAAAATGAAATTATTTGGGTTGCCCTAGTAACACCAAGATAAAAATGTGGAAGTGAAAATGCAGGATTTAACACTAGGAAAACCTTCTTTGGCACCAAGATCTCTCACATCATGGAATGAACTTTACCATGGCAACAGGCAAAAAACATGTAAACGGAGTAAAGAAAAAATATCCAAGGGAGTGGAAGCACAGTAATAAAGACTAAGCTGATCTAATAAATAATCTGTACCTTTCTTTTCTTTTAATTCACAGAATTAAATAGGGGGAAGGCAAAGGGTCTGCAGGGATCAAATGAGACTTTCCTCAGTGACATGCGATCTTAAATGATTTTAAAAGTTCAGCTTAATGTATTATTTTCACACACTTATTTTTCCCCAAATGGTATAGAATCTCTCCTCAGTCTAGACCTCTGGTTTTATTACAGGAAAAGGCAAAAGAAATAAAAACAGAAGGAATAGGTTACATTTTCCATGCCCAATCTCTACTTATTTGGAGGAGTTATGTCCCTGGTGATTAAGGCAAGAAGAGACATTCATATTAATATACTACTGCAGTATTAAAGGATTACTCTAGTATTATAGTATTCAAGGCACAGCACTGAAGTCAAAGTGTCCAGGTCTGAATCCTAGCTCTGTCACTTGTGAGCTGGGTGACCATGAACAGGTTACTCAATCCTTCTGTTTCCTCATCTTTCAAATGGGGAAAAGGATGGTATCTTCCTTCACTGGGTTTCTGGGAAGTGTATAAGAGGTAATTCTGGCAAACACTAATTGCTGTACTAGGCAGGAAATTAGCACTCATATATGACAACTACTAATATTATCAATAGAGCTAACAATCCAATTTGATAAGTGTGATAGGGAGTTTACTATTAAGAATAAGAATTTCTTGGTGTTTAGGGCCTTCAGCTCTAACTTGAGGTATCAAACTAAAAACAATTCTTTATAAAACAAAAGAAACAAGCTTTGAAAGATCGTTTTTGTTAAAAGGGAGAGGAAAGATATAACAATGAATATTTAATATTATTATGCCTACTAAATACCAGGCATTAAACAAGTTATCTGTTGAGCTTCCACATGAAACCCATGAGGCAGGTGTTATCTTAGCTCTTCAGAAGAAGAAATGTACAAGAGAGATGAATGATTTCTCCAAGGTTACAAAGCCTGTGACTGGAACACCAAAACTTCCCACTCTGCTCTGTCAGATTCCAATGCTCAAACTCATTCTACTTCATGAGAGAAATTATTTTAGTCTCTAACAACCTACTTTATGGGAAATTCAGCCTTGTCATCCATTGGCCAAAAAGCCTATTTGGGGAGTTAGCTATCCGAGGACTGAATTCAGGGCAATCAAATCTCTAGCCTAAAATCTGGCACTGAGAGAGAAATCCAGTCTGAGGAAAGATCTTTTAAAAGTTTACAAAGGACTCAGCTTCTCTCCACAAGGGGGTAACTGGTACCACACTTAACACTTCTGTTGTAGAACCACAGAAGATCTTTTATGTTGTACTCTTGGTTACACCTATTTTTCGTTTGATGGTAAACCCCTGGGTGGAGAATGCAATCCCCCAATTTCACACTGTTCCAATCTCCTTTAGGGGGATCTGCATGTGACTTTCAGGAACTCAGTGCAGCAAAACAGCAAGAACCTTCTGTACTGAGAATTTGAATACTGGGAAACATATACCAAATCAAAACAGAAGGACAGTGACTACTTCCTTCCTTTTCATTGTTCTTATTCAAGTTAATTTGGTCAAGACACTTAACTATTAACCATCTCTTGCCCCTAGAAAGTTATCACATCCTCCCTTTCTTGATGCTTCAGCAAAGTGTTTTGCTTTATTGCAGATATGTCTACAAAGAGGATTTGTTTTTCTGAAAAATGGTTCAAATGTTCATTGTCTTTTTTTTTTTTAATTTATTTGTTTATTTTGGCTGTGTTGGGTCTTCGTTTCTGCGCGAGGGCTTTCTCTAGTTGCCACAAGCGGGGGCCACTCTTCATCGCGGTGCGCAGGCCTCTCACTATCGCGGCCCCTCCCGTTGCGGAGCACAGGCTCCAGAGGCGCAGGCTCAGTAATTGTGGCTCACGGGCCTAGTTGCTCCGCGGCATGTGGGATCTTCCCACACCAGGGCTCGAACCCGTGTCCCCTGCATTGGCAGGCAGACTCGCAACCACTGCGCCACCAGGGAAGCCCCATTGTCTTTTTAAAATTATGATTCTGAATTTCTTGCTTCCAGTTTCAGATCACACAATGTTTCCAGAAGCAGGGGACAGAAAGTGCTTTAGGTGCACTTTATGTAAAAAATTCCCATAGGTACCTGAAGTCTCTTCCCAATCCATGGGTTGATTGGGAAGAACTAAGGTTGGCAGCCTCAGTTCTGCCAACTAATTCTTTTTTTTTTTTTAACATCTTTATTGGAGTACAATTGCTTTACAATGGTGTGTTAGTTTCTGCTTTATATCAAAGTGAATCAGCTATACATATACATATGTTCCCATATCTCCTCCCTCTTGCGTCTCCCTCCCACCCTCCCTATCCCACCCCTCTAGCTGGTCACAAAGCACCCAGCTGATCTCCCTGTGCTATGCGGCTGCTTCCCACTAGCTATCTATTTTACATTTGGTAGTGTATATATGTCCATGCCACTCTCTCACTCCGTCCCAGCTTACACTTCCCACTCCTCGTGTCCTCAAGTCCATTCTCTACCTCTCCGTCTTTACTCCTGTCCTGCCCCTAGGTTCTTCAGAACCTTTTTTTTTTTAGATTCCATATATATGTGTTAGCATACGGTATTTGTTTTTCTCTTTCTGACTTACTTCTCTCTGTATGACAGTCTCTAGGTCCATCCACCTCACTACAAATAACTCAGTTTCGTTTCTTTTTATGGCTGAGTAATATTCCATTGTATATATGTGCCACATCTTCCTTATCCATTCATCTGTCAATGGACACTTAGGTTGCTTCCATATCCTGGCTGTTGTAAATAGAGCTGCAAAGAACATTGTGGTACATGACTCTTCTTGAATGATGGTTTTCTCAGGGTATATGCCCAGCAGTGGGATTGCTGGGTCATATGGTGGTTCTATTTTTAGTTTTTTAAGGAACTTCCATACTGTTCTCCATAGTGGCTCTATCAATTTACATTCCCACCAACAGTGCAAGAGGGTTCCCTTTTCTCCACACCCTCTCCAGCATTTATTGTTTGTAGATTTTTTGATGATGGCCATTCTGACTGGTGTGAGGTGATACCTCATTGTAGTTTTGATTTGCATTTCTCTAATGATTAGTGATGTTGAGCATCCTTTCATGTGTTTTTTGGCAATCTGTATATCTTCTTTGGAGAAATGTCTATTTAGGTCTTCAGCTCATACAGCTCAATACCAAAAAAACAAACAACTAATTCTTGATGTTAAGACATACCCAAACATGTGGACCATTCTGAAATTGTAGCTCTTTTAGGGGAATCTGACTTATGATATGATTTCATGTCAACCTGAGTTCTAGGGTACATGTTCCCTTAGCTTCAATTTTTCTTCATATCATCAAATACAACCTGCAGATACTTCTATTAGTGCTCTGCTTTCTATTTATATTTAACCTTAATGTCTTCATCCCAACTCCCCAAGTTTCCTCCTTTTCTTGTTTTCCCCAATATAAGTGACTCATGATGTATCTGATGGATCAGATGTATGGCTTGAGAGAGAAGAAGATGACACCAAGATTTTTGACTTGAGGAACAGAAAGGATGGAGTTGACATTTTCTGAAGGGAGAAGGAAACGACAGAAAGAGCAAATTTGGGGAGATGGGGATGAGGAATTTGGTTAGAGCCATGTTAAATATGAGACATCTATTAAGACGACCAAGTGGAGGGACTCCAGAAACAGTTGGATATACTAGGCTAGAGTTAGGAAAGATCTGGGCTGGAGATATAAATGTGGGGGTCATCAGGATATAGGAAGTGATTAAAGCCATGGGACAGTATGAAGTCACTTTGGAAGTATACAGAGAGAAGAAAACTACCTAAGGACTTCTACAGCAAGGAGCATTTTCCCACCAGATGTGGGATTGAATTACTCTCTCACTTGTTTAGGTTACTGTGAAAATGTCATATTATCATTAACATGATAATGGAACACTGTCTCTGGTTACCCTCTTTAAAATATTAATACTAGCTTGCCACCACCAGTGGCACACTATCCAAGCATTCCATTTTTTCATTCTCCTAAGTGACTTTTATCAACAGCATTATCTTTATCAGATGTACTACATACGTGTTTACTTGTGTTTTTGTCTGTCTCCTGAATTATAAGGTACGTTTCATAAGAAACAGGGACTTTGTTTTGTTCACTCGTACCTCCCAGTGTGCAGAACAGAGCCTGTCACATAAAAAGGACTCAGTAAATAGTTGCTGAATGAATGAATGATGAAGAATGAGTATACACGTTTTCTGAAATTCTCTCAGTTGTTAAAAATGAATAACTATTATACCTGTTTTATTGCACTTCACAAATTGAAGGTTTGTGGCCACCTTGCATTGTCAGATAATGGTTAACGTTTTTTAGCAATAAAGCACTTTAAAATTAAGGTATGTACATTGTTTTTTAGATATAATGCTATTATTGCACACAATAGACTACAGTGTACTATAAACATAACTTCTATATGCACTGGGAAACCAAAAAATTGGTGTGACTTGATTTATTGCAATATTTGCTTTATTGTGGTGGTCTGGAATCAAACACACAACATCTGTGAGGTATGCCTGTATAACAGAAATATTTCTGTAAATACCAGAATTTAGAGTTAGGTGCACTTAGTTTTGAAGAAGAGAACCACCAGATTTTTTTTTTGCAACACTCTGCATTTTCTCATGATACCCACACTCTGCTTCAGGGCAGAGGAGAAGCAAAGAAGGTATAAAAGGCCACCTGGGAGATTTATGCGGAGGTTGAAAAGGAAAATCTTTCTCTGCCTTGTTCAGGGAGTTGGGAGAGGGAAGATAGGAGAGGAGTGGGAAAAGAGAGGTTCTCGGCCTGATTTATTTTGAACTTGGGCTCCCAGATAATAATTGTAGCAGTATCATATTCTTTCCTCTACTTCCATTGCCTGTCTAAATCACCTTCCAGGGACCTACCATAGAATAAGGTAAAGACTGCAAGAAGGGAAGGACAGGTACTCACTAAGCAACAGCAGGCAAGAGTGATCATTGATAGTTTGGGTCAGAATTCTCAACGGTAAATGACTGGCAAAGCACAGGTGCAGGAAACTGGGAGAGTCAGGACTGTGGGAAGCCATGGTGAATCTACCATCATTCTGCAAAAAACATGATACTGAATTGGTGGTAACAAGAGCCTGTAAGTCAACCTTTTGCTATAACTAGCATTATTCAGTCCCTTACTGGAGTCTGAGTTCCATCTTTCGAGAGGAATGTGGAAAAATATTAGATAGACACTTATTTAAGAGCAACAAGTTCCACCTTCAAAAATATATCCAGATTTCAATATTTCCAACTCAGCTCTATTGCTATTACCCTGGTCCAAGCCGTCATCATCTCTCAGCTAGATTACTGCAATAGCCTCACAACTGGTCTCCCTGCTTCTGCCACTGACCCATATAGATTTGTCTCAACTGAGCAGCAGAATGATCCTATTAAAATATTGGGTTTCTCCTGTGCTCAAAACCTTCTGACAACTCCATCTCACTCAGAAAAAGCCAGAATGTTTACAAAAATCTTACTAGGCCCTATGTAGTCTGCACTCTCCCCACGCTCAGCACCAGTGTCATAGCCTCCTTCACTCTGGCTAGCTCCAGCCACACTGGTCTTTCCTGCAGTTTCTTCAACATCCCAGGTTCACTCCTGCCCCAGGGCCTTTGCATTTGCAGTACCCTCTGCCTGGAATTCTCCTCTTCCTGACACCAGCAGGGCTCAATCCCTTGCCTTCTTCAGGACTTCATGAAACTTATCCAGATTCCAACCACTTTTCACCATTTCTGTCACTACCACTCTGGGCCAAGCCTTCACCAGCTCTCGTGTGGATAATACAGCAAAGCTGATTTCATGTATTACAACCCCAGCCCCAGCACTCCCTTTCTTCCTGCCCTGCCTTATTTTTCTCCATAGCATTTGGCACCTTTGAACATACTACACATTTTAGTTACTTACGTGTTTCTCTTGTCTCCTCCCCCTTGACCGTAAGTCCCATGAAGGCAGGAATTTTTGTCAAATTTGGACACTATTTTGTCCCTAATGTCCAGGAGAGTGTCTGACCCATATTTGTCATTCAATAGATATTTTTGGATTTAAAGAATAAAGCAATAGAAACAGAATTTATAGAGACATGTTACCTAAATCGAGACAAGCAAAGGAATATATAAGTCTAACAGATGATTCAAGAACCTAGGAGTAAATGGATAGACTAAGGTACCGACTACAAAGTGCTTCAATTTCAGATGTAAAAACAGGCCTCAAACTGCGGCATGAGAGATTTAGGGTAGACAGGAAGAACCTGTTGTTAAATTATTCAATAGACGGTTCTAGAACAAAACCTGTGGGTTGGTCACGCCACTGAGATGTGAAAAATGGGTGCGACTTGCTCTCTGGGGGTGGAGTGCTAGCTGAGAAAGCCCACCGCTGCTCTGCTCGGAGCCTAAGATGAGTATTTCCCCAGGAGCCAACATCACTTACTGAAACAGCAGAGAGTGCCATGTGCTTCCAAAGGGAAAACACATGTACTGGTATTAAATTAGGAATTACCCACTGGAAAACCTGTTGACAGAATCTGGGCTGAGCTGGGCTCCTGAAATTTATTAGAAAATCTTGGGGGAAACAAAATGCAGGGTACAGAGAGCGGTGGCTCTCCGTGTGTGGAATCAGCTGGGAAGTTTTAAAAACACTAATACCCGGGTCCAGTTAAATCAGAACATACCCCAGGCAGGACGTTTCTTCTTTAAAGGTGCCCAGGTGACTCCAACATGCAGCTGAGGTTGAGATCTATTTCCCTAGAAACTTCGTACTTCCTCTTTTTGTGATTAAAAAGTAAACCTATGAACCAGGTGATGTCTTAAGGAGAAACTGGAGCTTTATCTGTGCCTACCGAAGCAGAGTTCACTTACTTAAAATGATTTCAGTACTCTATGAACTCATATTTTCGTATCATGTCTTTAGTTAATAGGTACCCCACCTCTCCCCGGATCACCACATCAAGACTGACAGGCTTCCCCAGGCGGCCCGCCCTCCTGTGGGAAGAGGATAACATTTGACGGGGTCATGACCATAACTGCAGTGTCCTATTTTGGAAGCCTGTGGCTGAGTGTTTTCATAGGCAGTCCAAGATCAACACTCTCCCTACCTGCTCTGTTCACTCCTTCACTCCCCTGGGTTATTTATATACAAATCCATCTCCCCGCCCACACTATAAATTCTGTAACAGCAGACGCTGCCTTGCTCATTTTGGCACTCCCAGCCTCTGACCTCGTTGTCTGAGGAGTAATGGCAAGGAGCTCCACAGGCATAGCAATGATTTACTCCTCCAGAACATTTTATAATGTGGATGATGCATCGAACACTAGAACTCTAGTTTTGATGGGGTCCATTTTTACTTTATAGGTGTTTTATTTTAGAATAACAGTGAGTGTGGATCTTACCAGCAAAGATCTCTTTATGAATAAAGAAAAATCCCATCTCCACCACAACATGAGCTAAGGTTTACTATGTGCCTAGACAGTGTCAGGCACGTCACATGTATCATATTATTTAATCCCCAAACATCCCTAGGCTCTAGGTACCCTTACAGAAGAAATTGAGACCTTGGAAGGTTAAATGTCCTGCCTAGGGTTACACAGCAGTAAGTAGAGGAGCCTGGATGCAACCAAGGTGATCTGGTTTTAGAGCCAATTATTCTAAGTCAGTCACTAAACCTAACATTTCATGCATAACAGAATTGAAAATTGAATTTCTTCCTGATTTAATTTAGGAATTAGTTAGCAGGAAAGGGTGTTTTCCCCTACTCTACAGAAGGGTTTCTTAAAAACTGGGAGTGCTACTACTTAACATGTCCTATTAACTTACATTATAATATCAGAGATGCTTTCTTTTAAATTCATATTATATTCAGAGTATAACATGTTAAGAGATGTTATCTTTAAACTTCCTGTTTGCTTTTCCATTCGTGTTGACTCCTAACTTTTTGGCTTTAAATCTCTTAGCTCTTCAGTCTCTTGGTCAAGCACTTAATAATTTTAAAGAATCTTAAGAGTAGAATCTACCGCATCCCATAGCTAAATGAGAGTACAGCTAGTCTATTCTCCTGTTGTACACCCATATTTTTAATAACAAATTTATAGTTTATTACTTGATAATGAAAGATAATACACAGGTTCAATTTTTATGTCAAATACTTAGTTTAGGAAAGATAATGAAGATTTCTTTAACCTTCTTCATAGGTGATTCTAATATAAAAATACTGATGATGTGTAGGTAGTGTTTCTGCTACTTTCCCCACTTTCACTAAATAAATTAGTTGGAGTATGGTATGAGATGTTGAGAGATTGGGAATGACTCTCTTAAAATGTCATAGAGATTAAAAATTTTCTCTTTCTCAGATTATAGTCTAAAAACAAATATATTTTAAAACAGGCTTCATTCCAGGTTTCCAAGCAAACACACCCAAATAGATTAATTAATATATCAGAGCCTTAGACTGTTTTCAAATGCTATACCTACACTGCTTATGATGTCATACAAGTAATTTTGATTCAGTTTGAATATGTCAACAGGAAGAGGTCTGGCAGAAACAAAATTCTAAGCAAACTAATTCTGAGACTCAAGCAATTCCATTACCAGAAACGCTAGTTAAACCAAACAGTAGTGCGGCCAAAGAACATCAAGGAACACCACTGTTTTCAAGATTTGTGGTTTCCTCATATAAGGGACCTATTCTGCTCTTACTTGGATGTGGCACAAAGGGGCTTTTTAAAAGCATGGTATATTTCAGTTTAATAAAAAAAATCTCAATACAGCTGAGTGAACGTAAAGATGCTCGCAGTCGGATACATTCCTCAGTCTCTATAAATATGTCTGCTGCTTGACATCAATAACACACCTTGTTGCCTCACCTAAAACATTCTTGTTTTTGCATATCAAATATTCTAATGTGATACAGTCCTTTGTGCATGGCTCCAGTTTGGGTCTAATATTCTCTTCCCTTCTATTGAAGAATAGGTCTCCTGAAAATTTTGCAGAAACAGACTGTCATCATACTAAGCATCTTTTTTCCAAACCACAATGGCCACTGCTGACTGAACTTACTAGGCAAAACCATTCATAAATGTGGGGTATATTCCTTCTTATGGCATCAGTGAGATATTAATAGCATTTTAATACAAAACCTCAGGGTAATTTGTGCAAATTCTTTTCTCTGTGAAGTGATTCTAGTTTTGTACATTTAGGCTGATATGAAATCCTTAGTCCAAAGCAATATATGCCAACAGTAAAACTAATAAAAGTATTCCTGTTGTTGCCTTATGGGTATATATTACGTCATTGAACATCTGTATTCTGAGAACTCTAAGTTTAGTCATAAGCAGCCACGTTAATCTAAAAAGTAAAAATGGAAGTAAGTTATCTCTACTTACCATTTTGTTCAACATAATGCAGTGGTTACAATGCAAATTTTACAGCCAGAAAGACCTAGGTTTGAAATCTAGGTCTGTGGCAATCTCTTTCAATTATGCACACTTAGAAAAATGCTTGGCAGTAAATATGACAATTATCAACCTCATTATTTAATTAAGAAAATATTAGCTAGGCTTCTCTCCTGGGAAGCTTCTGAATTCTGAAAATCCCACTTCCTGTATGTTTCTCTATATCTACCGTTCACAGAATATGCCTAAAAGTACCCCCAAACTGTGGTGTCCTCTAAAACATCTGGTAATTTTTTCCACTTACCTCAAGATAGGCCAGTTCCTTCAAATCAACCACCTCTAATTTACCTGTTTTACCTGTCTTTGCTGCATGGATATACTGAAACAAAAACGCATGAAAATGCCAACCTACCCCAATTCTTGAACTAGGTATCTGGAAATTTAGAGGTCCCAGATATGCAAATCTGTTAGATCCTCCCCACCCCATTCCTGACTACGTGGCTCCTGAAGCTTCCTCGGCACCTAGCATCCCTGGAGCATGACCCAAAGCTTTAAGGAAACCTCAATAGCTAAGACTAGTAAAGATAAGGCCACTGGAGCAGTTCCTAAGAACAAGTACCCAGCCCTACCCCACACCTTCAGGTGGTTAGACCTGCCAGCATGAAAATCACAGCACCGTGGAAAGGCTGTTCCTCTGACTGCTGCCATGCAAGAACACCGCTGCCTTTCTGGGGTCTACCGGATGGCCAGCAGCTGCAGCTGCAGGACTGATTCATCCCCTTACAGGAGACTTCCTGGAAGCTGAGTCACTATTTCCAGGAGTAGTCACTGAAAGAGCCTTCATGTTGAACCTTCCTTGCAAGGTGCTACCAGGGCCCTGCGCTCTTTGTGGCCTGAGCTATAAGATGGCAACACCATGGTAGGAGAGATCACTTATTGTCTCCTGGTATCCAGTGTCTCCTTTTTACAAGATAATTGATAAGTGCCTGTTCCAGCCCCCTTGCAGGCAGGTGTGACCATGTGACTTAGTCCTAGCCAGTGAAATAGAAAAGATATCTTCAACTCTGAGTTGTGTCCTTAAAGGAAAGGAGCTTGCCCTCGACATACCCTCCTCCTCACTTCTGAGGAGGGTATGTCACTTCAATCAGACCAACAAGGGATACATGATAGCAATGGTGGAACATCAAGACACAAGGAGGCTGAACCCTTGCCATTATAGACCCCCATGATCATGTTCCTACTAGTATGGGAAAGAAAGAATGTCTTTTCTTGTTTAAGCCACTATTAGGAGGAGGCAGAGGGTATCTCTGACATCATTTGAACCCATAACTCTTAGCCATATGTGGCAGTGCTCACACTGGGGTAGGTGAATGCATCCAGGTGGGGAGTATGAGAAACCATAAGATATACATGTGTATTTTCTAGGTACATAGACTTTACTCAAAGATTCTGGATTAAAAGTGTTATACTGAAACCAACGGGGACATGGTTTCATATATTTTTGAAAGTTAAAATACAAGATAATAAATGAAATTTGGTGCTGCAGACAGAATATTTCTAGCTCTATTCCAGGTTCCTGAAATAAGTAGAAAATCTCTTCTATCCTGAGGGAGGCTCTGATGGAAAGTAGGAGGTGTATTAGTTGTAGAAAGGATATTTAACTACAAGTCCAAGGTTCTAGACCCAACTCCACTTCTGACTATACTATATGAGACAAGTCCTGCTGCTCTGTGCTTTTAGGTTTATGAAACAGAGCCACATGTCTATGTGTCCAGTCAACACACTGCCATATATATATATATATACACACACACACACTCTTGGGTTGCATGGGGGATAAAGAGGACTTAGACATGATCTTGGAAGGCAATGAGATGCTAGGAGTTGTAATCCAGGAATAATGACATCCAAGTGGAAGCCTTCCCAAAAAAGGCCACTCACTACCTGGACAACCTATTGTGAAGTTCTTTAGTGGAAAACTTCTACAATTTGCACAGAACTCCCAAACAACTTTCTATGGTTCACTATTAAATGAGAAGACAATTATAAATTACCTGCTACTTAGGGAATGCCTCCACATATAAATGCCTTTATAAGAGAGATATAAAGAAGACAAATACACAATCAAAGGAGCAAATGAACACACACAAAAGCCTAAAGCAGGAGAAACATGCAAAGAAAAGAGCAAATCACTTTTAAAAAACTCTAAACTATAATTAAACTTTTCAGGGAGCTAGCAGAAGATATTGTGTCCATAAACATATCAGAAAAAGCTTGGAAATTAAAAATAAGATAATTGAAATGTCAACATCAGGGTTAGATTATAATGTTGAGAAAATTCATCTTGAAGTGGAACAAAAAGGCAAATGGGGAAGAAAAAATAGATATATAGATTCCAGATCCAATATCTGAAAAACGAAAATTTCATAAAGATTTTAAAGAGAAAGTGAGTAGAGAAATTACACAGAAAATACTGCAAGAAAATTTTCTCAAATTGCAGAATATGAGACTCAATATTTTTAAAAAGGATGACCAAAGTGTCCAGCATAAGGAATAACTAAAGCCCCATACCATCATGAGGTGTCAGAGCATCAAGGATAAAGAGAAGATTCTGAAAGCTTCTGGGAGATAAAGGGGGTTAGAGGACATATATGAAGAAAAAAAATTCAGAACCACTGATATTGTTAGACTTCTCAATAACAATACTGGATGCTAAAAGAAAATGGTTTAAAAAAAAGTCTTTAAAATTGTTAGTGTAAGTAGTTGTCAATTTAGAGTTCAATACCCAGCCAAAATAACTTTCAAATCTGAGAGTAGAATGAATAATATATTTCAGACATTGAAAGACTCAGAAAACTCACCTTTATGCATTCTTTCTTTTAAAAGTACTGAGGGATGTAAAGGCAATAAAAAGTTCCTCCCTTGAATTCCAGACATACATCCAGCTGCTGACTTGACATTTACAATTAGATGTTGAATAGGCATTTCAAAATCAGTAAGTCCAAAACAGAATTCTTTATTTCAACCCCATATCTGCTATTCCCACAATCTTCTACATTACAGTTCCTCTGGTTTAAAACTTTGAAGTTAATTTTGACCTCTTTATCTTGCACCCAGGTCTATTCTGTCAGCAAAGCCTATTGGCTCAACTTTTAAAATATATCCAGAATCTGACCATTTCTCATTAATTATACTGCTACATCCCAACCACCAGCATGTCGCATGTGGTTTACTGCAACAGGTTCATAACTAGTCTCCATGCTTCCATCCTTGCCTCCTACAGTCTAGTCTCTACTATTTTTTTCCTCAAAGTGTGCCTTTTTTAGAAAATCAGTGAGGTCAAAACTATTTTCACAGGAATACTACACATGATTTGCCTTTTTAATTCACATTCTCTGGTGAATGTACAGAGGAATTTTCTGGAGGCTACATGATGTTAGTGAACAGACTGAATGCCAGGCATTAAAGAAATATGTAAAAATTTAAAACAATGTCATTGTCTTTCTTTGAGGGAAAATAGTTATTTTCATAAAAATATATTATTTGTGTTAACATGTTTTCTTATTATTTTAAAATAAGTTAATACTTAACAGTTTAAAATTTCTAATATGGTAAATATCTACAAATATAACACACATAAAGCTCTTTGGGAGTCTTCAATAATTTTTTAAGACTACAAAGGCCCTGAGGTCAAAAAGTTGGGCTAATGGCTTCTCTATACGGCAGCCAGAGTGATCCTTTTAAAACTCAAGTCATATTACGAACCTCATTTGCTTAGAACCTTCTAATGGCTCCTCACTTCACTCAGAGTAGAGGAGGACAAGACACTTCATGAGCCTACAGTACCCTCTCCTAATAACTACTATTCTCCCCTCGCTCAGTGCCTTCCACCCTCATTGGCTTTCTTGCTGTTGCCCCATCATGCCAGGGATATGCCTTTGTATTTGCTGTTCTCTCCTCAGATATGGATGGCTCCCTCCCTTCCTCCAGGTCTTTGCCTTATGAGCCATATTTTTTGTTGTTTCTCTTTCCAGATATTTAAATACTTGCAAATATTTCCCTATTCTTCTATGGTAGTGCTACCTCTTATCTTTGCCACACATATATTCGTTTATCCTACCCCACCTGTCACAGAATATGTCCTGAGGACAGTGGCTGGTTTTTAATCTCCTCAAAGGAGAGCAGATCTGGTGGTGGTTTGCACCCAGTATGATCTTGAACTGAAAACACATGGCTGAACTCAAGGGATTATCTGGCTAAACCTTTAGGAAAGAATACGCTCAACCCAGGGCAGAGAGCCCCAACTCTATTCAAATTTTGAAAACAAAGACCCAGTCTCTATGAAAATTTGTGGAAAGCCTGATGACTTGGTGTCAGAAAATTCTTTTTAAATTCATATGCTGCAGGAGAGACCTTCAAGATGGTGGTGGAGTAAGATGCGGAGATCACCTTCCTCCCCACAGATACATCAGAAACACATCTACATGTGGAACAACTCCTACAGAACACCTACTTAACGCTGGCAAAAGACTCAGACTTCCCAAAAGGCAAGAAACTCCCCACGTACCTGGGTGGGGCAAAAGAAAAAAGAAATAACAGAGACAAAAGAATAGGGACGGGACCTGCACCAGTGGGAGGGAGCTGTGAAGGAGGAAAGGTTTCCACACACTAGGAGCCCCTTCGTAGGCGGAGACTGCGGGTGGCGGAGGGGGGAAGCTTCAGAGCCACGGAGGAGAGTGCAGCAACAGGGGTGCAGAGGGCAAAGCGGAGAGATTCCCGCACAGAGGATCCATGCCGACCAGCACTCACCAGCCCCAGAGGCTTGTCTGCTCACCTGCCAGGGCGGGCGGGGCTGGGAGCTGAGGCTGCGGCTTCGGAGGTCGGATCCCAGGGAGAGGACTGGGGTTGGCGGCGTGAACACAGCCTGAAGGGGTTAGCGCACCACAGCTAGCCAGGAGGGAGTCCAGGAATAGGTCTGGACCTGCCGAAGAGGCAAGAGACTTTTTCTTGCCTCTTTGTTTCCTGGTGCGCGAGGAGAGGGGATTCAGAGCACCGACTAAACGAGCTCCAGAGACGGGCGCGAGCCGCGGCTATCAGCGTGGACCCCCGAGACAGGCATGAGGTGCTAAGGCTGCTGCTGCCGCCACCAGAAAGCCTGTGTGCGAGCACAGGTCACTATCCACACCACCCCTCCTGGGAGCCTGTGCAACCCGCCACTGCCAGGGTCCCATGATCCAGTGACAACTTCCCCGGGAGAACGCACGGCGCGCCTCAGGCTGGTGCAACGTCACACTGGCCTCTGCCGCCGCAGGCTTGCCCCGCATCCGTACTCCTCCCTCCCCACGGCCTGAGTGAGCCAGAGCCCCCGAAGCAGCTGCTCCTTTAACCCCCTCCTGTCTGAGCAAAGAACAGATGCCCTCAGGTGACCTACATGCAGAGGCGGGTCCAAATCCAAAGCTGAACCCCAGGGGCTGTGCGAACAAAGAAGAGAAAGGGAAATCTCTCCCAGCAGCCTCAGGAGCAGCGGATTCAGTCTCCACAATCAACTTCATGTACCCTGCATCTGTGGAATACCTGATTAGACAACGAGTCATCCCAAAATTGAGGCGGTGGACTTTGGGAACAACTGTAGACTTGCGGTTTGCTTTCTGCATCTAAGTTGTTCCTGGCTTTATGTTTATCTTAGTTTAGTATTTAGAGTTTATTATCATTGGTAGAGTTGTTTATTGATTTGGTTGCTCTCATCCTTTTTTTTCATACATATATATATTTTTTTTCCTTTTTCTCTTTTTATGAGTGTATATGTGGTATGCTTCTTTCTATGATTTTGTCTATATAGCTTTCCTTTTACCATTTGTCCTAGGGTTCTGTCTGTCCGGTTTTTTTTTGTTTTTTTTTAACTATAGTTTTTTAGTGCTTGTTATCATTGGTGGATTTGTTTTTTGGTTTGGTTACTAACTTCTTTCTTTCTTTTTTTTTTCTTTTTCAATACTTTTTAATATTTTTATTTTTAATAATTATTTTTTAATAACTTTATTTTATTTTATTTTTTTCTTTCTTTCTTTCTCTCTCCCTTTACTTCTGAGCCGTGTGGCTGACAGGGTCTTGGTGCTCTGGCCGGGTGTCAGGCCTGTGCCTCTGACATGAGAAAGCTGAGTTCAGCACATTGATCCACCAGAGACCTCATGGCTGCATGTAATATGAAACGGCGAAAGCTCTCCCAGAGATCTCCATCTCAACGCTAAGACCCAGCTCCACTCAACGACCAGCAAGCTACAGTGTTGGACACCCTATGCCAAACAACTAGCAAGACAGGAACACAACCCCACCCGTTAGCAGAGAGGCTGCCTAAAATTATAATAAGGTCACAGACACCCCAAAACACACCACCAGACGCGGCCCTGCCCACAAGAAAGACAAGATCCAGCCTCATCCACTAGACCATAGGCACTAGTCCCCTCCACCAGGAAGCCTACACAACCCACTAAACCAACCTTAGCCACCGGGGGTAGACACCAAAAACAAAAGGAACAACGAACCTGCAGCCTGCAAAAAGGAGACTCCAAACACAGTAAGTTAAGCAAAATGAGAAGACAGAGAAACACACAGCAGATGAAGGAGCAAGGTAAAAACCCACCAGACCAAACAAATGAAGAGGAAATAGGCAGTCTACCTGAAAAAGAATTCAGAGTAATGATAGTAAAGATGATCCAAAACCTTGGAAGTAGAATGGAGAAAATACAAGAAACGTTTAACAAGGACCTAGAAGAACTAAAGAGCAAACAAACAATCATAAACAGCACAATAAATGAAATTAAAAATTCTCTAGAAGGAATCAATAGCAGAATAACTGAGGCAGAAGAACGCATAACTGACCTGGAAGATAAAATAGTGGAAATAACTACTCCAGAGCAGAATAAAGAAAGAATGAAAAGAATTGAGGACAGTCTTAGAGACCTCTGGGACAACATTAAATGCACCAACATTAGAATTATAGGGGTCCCAGAAGAAGAAGAGAAAAAGAAAGGGACTGAGAAAATATTTGAAGAGATTATAGTTGAAAAGTTCCCTAATATGGGAAATGAAATAGTCAGTCAACTCCAGGAAGCACAGAGAGTCCCATACAGGAAAAATCCAATGAGAAACATGCCAAGACACAAATTAATAAAACTATCAAAAATTAAATACAAAGAAAAAATATTAAAAGCAGCAAGGGAAAAACAACAAATAACACACAAGGGAATCACCATAAGGTTAACAGCTGATCTTTCAGCAGAAACTCTGCAAGCCAGAAGGGAGTGGCAGGACATATTTAAAATGATGAAAGGGAAAAACCTACAACCAAGATTACCCAGCAAGGATTTCATTCAGATTTGACAGAGAAATTAAAACCTTTACAGACAAGCAAAAGGTAAGAGAATTCAGCACCACCAAACCAGCTTTACAACAAATGCTAAAGGAACTTCTCTAGGCAGGAAACACAAGAGAAGGAAAAGACCTACAATAACAAACACAAAACAATTAAAAAAATGGGAATAGGAACATACATATCGATAATTACCTTAAATGTAAATGGATTTAAATGTTCCCACCAAAAGACACAGACTGGCTGAATGGATACAAAAACAAGACCCGTATATATGCTGTCTACAAGAGACCCACTTCAGACCTAGGGACACATACAAACTGAAAGTGATGGGATGGAAAAAGATATTCCATGCAAATGGAAATCAAAAGAAAGCTGGAGTCGGAATTTTCGTATCAGACAAAATAGACTTTAAAATAAAGACTATTACAAGAGACAAAAAAGACACTATGTAATGATCAAGGGATCAATCCAAGAAGTAGATATAACAATTGTAAATATTTATGCACCCAACGTAGGAGCACCTCAATACATAAGGCAGATGCTAAAAGCCATAAAAGGGGAAATTGACAGTAACACAATCATAGTAGGGGACTTTAACACCCCACTTTCACCAATGGACAGATCATCCAAAATGAAAATAAATAAGGAAACACAAGTTTTAAATGATACATTAAACAAGATGGACTTAATTGATATTTATAGGACATTCCATCCAAAAACAACAGAATACACTTTCTTCTCAACTGCTCATGGAACATTCTCCAGGATAGATCATATCTTGGGTCACAAATCAAGCCTTGGTAAATTTAAGAAAATTGAAATCGTATCAAGTATCTTTTCCGACCACAATGCTGTGAGACTACATATCAATTACAGGAAAAAATCTGTAAAAAATACAAACACGTGGAGGCTAAGCAATACACTACTAAATAACCAAGATATCACTGAAGAAATGAAAGAGGAAATCAAAAATACCGAGAAACAAATGACAATGAAAACATGATGACCCGAAACCTATGGGATGCAGCAAAAGCAGTTCTAAGAGGGAAGTTTATAGCAATACACTCCGACCTCAAGAAACAAGAAACAATTCAAATAAACAACCTAACCTTACACCTAAAGCAAAGAAAGAAGAACAAAAAACCCCCAAAGTTAGCAGAAGGAAAGAAATCATAAAGATCAGATCAGAAATAAATGAAAAAGAAATGAAGGAAACCAGAGCAAAGATCAATAAAACTAAAAGCGGGTTCTTTGAGAAGATAAACAAAATTGATAAACCATTAGCCAGACTCATCAAGAAAAAAAGGGAGAAGACTCAAATCAATTGAAGCAGAAATGAAAAAGGAGAAGTAAAAACTGACACTGCAGAAATACAAAGGATCATGAGAGATTACTACAAGCAACTGCATGCCAATAAAATGGACAACCTGGAAGAAATCAACAAATTCTTAGGAAAGCACAACCTTCTGAGACTGAACCAGGAAGAAACAGAAAATATAAACAGACCAATCACAAACACTGAAATTGAGACTGTGATTAAAAATCTTCCAACAAACAAAAGCCCAGGACCAGATGGATTCACAGGTGAATTCTATCAAACATTTAGAGAAGAGCTAACACCTATCCTTCTCAAACTCTTCCAAAATACAGCAGAGGGAGGAACACTCCCAAACTCATTCTACAAGGCTACGATCACCCTGATATCAAAACCAGACAAAGACGTCACAAAGAAGGAAAACTACAGGCCAATATCACCAATGAACATAGATGCAAAAATCCCCAACAAAATACTAGCAAACAGAATCCAACAGCACATTAAAAGGATCATACACCATGATCAAGTGGGGTTTATCCCAGGAATGCAAGGATTCTTCAAAATATGCAAATCAATCAATGTGATAAACCATCTTAACAAATTGAAGGAGAAAAACCATATGATTATCTGAATAGATGCAGAAAAAGCTTTCGACAAAGTTCAACACCCATTTATGATAAAAACCCTCCAGAAAGTAGGCATAGAGGGAACTTACCTCAACATAATAAAGGCCATATATGAGAAACCCACAGCCAACATCGTCCTCAATGGTGAAAAACTGAAACCATTTCCTCTAAGATCAGGAAAAAGACAAGGTTGTCCACTCTCACAACTATTATTCAACATAGTTTTGGAAGTTTTAGCCACGGCAATCAGAGAAGAAAAAGAAATAAAAGGAATCCAAATTGGAAAAGTAGAAGTAAAGCTGTCACTGTTTGCAGATGACATGATACTATACATGGAGAATCCTAAAGATGCTACCAGAAAACTACTAGAGCTAATCAACCAATTTGGTAAAGTAGCAGGATACAAAATTAATGCACAGAAATCTCTTGCATTCCTATACATTAATGATGAAGAATCTGAAAGAGAAATTAAGGAAACACTCCCATTTACCACTGCAACAAAAAGAATAAAATACCTAGGAATAAACCTACCTAAGGAGACAAACTACCTGTATACAGAAAACTATAAGACACTGATGAAAGAAATTAAAGACGACACAAACAAATGGAGAGATACACCATGTTCTTGGATTGGAAGAATCAACATTGTGAAAATGACTCTACTACCCAAAGCAATCTACAGATTCCATGCAATCCCTATCAAACTACCAATGGTATTTTTCATAGAACTAGAACAAAATATTTCAAAATTCGTATGGAAACACAAAAGATCCTGAATAGCCAAAGCAATCTTGAGAAAGAAAAACAGAGCTGGAGGAACCAGGCTCCCTGACTTCAGGCTACACTACAAAGCTACAGTAATCAAGACAGTATGGTACTGGCACAAAAACAGAAATATAGATCAATGGAACAGGATAGAAAGCCCAGAGATTAACCCACGCACATATGGTCACCTTATTTTTCATAAAGGAGGCAAGAATATACAATGGAGAAAAGACAGCCTCTTCAATAAGTGGTGCTGGGAAAACTGAACAGCTACATGTAAAAGAATGAAATTAGAACACTCCCTAACACCATATACAAAAATAAACTCAAAATGGATTAAAGACCTATTTGTAAGGCCAGACACTATAAAACTCTTACAGGAAAACATAGGCAGAACACTCTATGACATAAATCACAGCAAGATCCTTTTTGACCCACCTCCTAGAGTAATGGAAATAAAAACACAAATAAACAAATGGGACCTAATGAAACTTAAAAGCTTTTGCACAGCAAAGGAAACCATAACCAAGACGAAAAGACAACCCTCAGAATGGGAGAAAATATTTGTAAATGAAGCAACTGACAAAGGATTAACCTCCAAAATTTACAAGCAGCTCATGCAACTCAATATCAAAAAACCAAACAACCCAATCCAAAAATGGGCAGAAGACCTTAACAGACATTTCTCCAAAGAAGATATACCGATTGCCAACAAACACATGAAAGGATGCTCAACATCACTAATCATTAGAGAAATGCAAATCAAAACTATGAGGTATCACCTCACACCAGTCAGAGTGGCCATCATCAAAAAATCTACAAACAATAAATGCTGGAGAGGGTGTGGAGAAAAGGGAACCCTCTTGCACTGTTGGTGGGAATGTAAATTGATACAGCCACTATGGAGAACAGTATGGAGGTTCCTTAAAAAATTAAAAATAGAACTACCATACAACCCAGCAATCCCACTACTGGGCATATACCCTGAGAAAATCGTAATTCAAAAAAGTCTTGTACCAAAATGTTCATTGCAGCTCCATTTACAATAGCCAGGATATGGAAGCAACCTACGTGTCCATCGACAGATGAATGGATAAAGAAGATGTGGCACATATATACAATGGAATATTACTCAGCTATAAAGAGAAATGAAATTGAGTTATTTGTAGTGAGGTGGATGGACCTAGAGTCTGTCATACAGAGTGATGTAAGTCAGAAAGAGGAAAACAAATACCATATGCTAATACATATATATGGAATCTAAAAAAAAAAAATTCATATGCTGCAAGTTAAACTTCTGTCTCCTTTCAGAAGAGATATACAATCACTCTTTAGATTCCACTGGAGATCCCTTCACATCACTGGAAGTAATTAAATTTCTGCTTGCCTTCCTTGTCTTAGCTGAAATATCCCAGTGCCTTTCATTTATTCCACATAGATTCAGTTTTTCAATGCTCTAATCCTCTTTGTCATGGTCTTTTGACTCTTTTCCAAGTTTTTCATCTTCCTATTTATTTGTGTAGTCCTAAATTAAACTGTAATAGTGTGACATCCAAAGAATCCGAATCTAGTTTTCTTTTATTATAACTTACTGTATGCTTTTAATATATACTAATATGTTGCCTTATAAAAAAAAATGTTCCAAATCTGTTTGTGTAATATAACTTGCAACCTCTTCCCAGAAAGAAATTAATGTTCCTGATACAGTGCTTAATTAATTGATTCTCATGAACTTTAATGACATTAAGAAATTCTGGGAAATTAGTTACCACCCAAGCAGTTGATAAACTGTCAACCAAGAGTTTAGTAGCCTTTAACCAAATATTATTTTCTTGTGATGTTGAATCTAACATTTTTCTAACCATTTTCTTTTCCTATAAAATGTCCCTACCAAGTGCAAATCTTTGAATTAGCCTACTAGAGAGCTTCTTTTTTTTAAACAGGAAATCTATTGTAATTCTTTGATACATGCTAAGTACAAAGTTTTTTGTTTTTGTTTTTTCAAATGCAGGGATCAATAAGCTTATTCTATAGAAGGAGAGGCAGTAAATATTTAGGCCTTATAGGTCACATCTGGTCTATGTTGCATATTCTTTAAATTTTTTTAAACAACCCTTCAAAAATGTAAAAACCAATCTCAGCAAGTGGGCCATACAAAAACAGGTTGCAGACCCAAACTACACAGGCCACAGTTTGCCAATTTCTGTTGTAATGGTTCTTGGAGGTTCCATGGAGACTTGCTCATCTCAAAAGAGCAGCCTCTGGATCAAGGAACTTCATGGCATGTACGCTATTGAGATCCCTTGCTTCTCTTCCTGAGCCTGGGATGTTTTGCTGATCTACGGCAATTTGAGGCCTTGAATGTCGAAGTCTAGTGGCTATCTGAAAGGACTCCTGTTCTACTGGGCTTATGGTGATTTACTATCTAAGTTGAGAGCTTGGAGAGTAGGCTGGGCCATAAGATTGGTTACACTTGGGGTTGGAGTTAAAGCAGAACTCCTCCCCAGGATGAGATCAGAGAGGTATTTTGATATCTGAATGACATAAAGAACTCCCAAGAAGGGGAGTCAAGTGTAGAACCCGAAGTTTCCAACCCATATTTTAAATTTGAGAACTTCCATGGCCAGTGTTTTGAATTTGACATATTCAATGGCCAAATGTCTGTTATTATACTAAGAAAAACCAAAGCCCTTATAAAGTAAGTTTAGGATGAGCAACTATGCATTTTTAGGGAAAAAGGTATCTAAAAGTTGGAAGTGAGGCAAAGGGAGGGCAGAATATGCTTTTATTATTATCTTGAAGAACTGTTTAACTGGCCTACGCAAGGATAATTTAGGGAAATACTCTTTTTTTTTTTTTTTTTTGACTTGCTAATTACTACTGATTACATTCCAGACTTGCAGATTTTTGTTCGGGAGAAAAGAAAACCCAAAACATGTTTTTTATTGCGCTGAAGGATGTTACCTAGTTTTGTATCTAACCTAGCAATGTTTTTCTAACATTCCTTTTTAAAATAGTTCCTGGAATGCTCTTTAAACCAAACGCTTTGCCATCTTGCCAGCTCCTTCATTAAGGAGTTGAATAAACCTTTGACATGTTCATTCTATATTCGAGTCATGTTTAACTTTTTGAAAATTATCCCTTGACAACATTCACAGAAGTCTTATCTTGTGTTTTGCTTATAGTAGGTTTGTGTATATACTTGCACTTGTATTTGCATTTGTCTAACTGTTAAAAAACTTGTATGTAGGAATTGGTTCAGAGGTTTTCTGTATATTTGCCTGTTTCTGTAAGTGGTTTTTTTATAGTACTCTGTTTTTCTGTGGTCAGTGATTTCTTCGGGCGCCTACTAGACGTATAGCTTCTCCCTTGCTTCAAACACCTCTAAGAATGAAAGTTAAGTGGTCACAGAATTTTGTCCTGTGTGTGCTAGGAAAACCCCTCCTTAACAAATAGATTCACTTTGAAATGAAGGGAGAAGGGGAAATCTGCCTGGGTGATTTCATAAGAGTGTGTAGGAAAGAGTTAAGGGAAATTTCTCCTAGGTCTTGGTCTGATAGTGAATTAAAAGAGTAGTTCTAATAGACCAAAACAGATAGAATCTACAGTTTAAAAAGATAGTCCCTCTATCACCATCCTGGGCAAAAGAGTAGTGCCTGAAAGAATGTTAGCCAATGAAAGGTGTTTTACTTTTAAAAGTGCCTTTACCTTTTTCCAGAGGGAAATTAACAAGACTGTAGAGACTCAAAGGAATGAATTCACATATTCCAAGCAGGAGATAATAAACATATATATCTAGAATAAGAGAATATGAAAAATATTCACCTCTGTCCCACCACAAAAAAGAAGAAAAATGCACAAAAGGGAAGTTTGGAGGTAGTGGTGGTATCCAGGTCACTAATGATAAGGAACTAAAAAAATATGCAAATAGTTTTCTGGTCAGCCTTCAGTAGCTCTTTTTATATTTCTCAATCAGAACTTTTAATTCAAAGAGATTTAGTAGTAATTTAACAGTACTTTGCAAACTATGACTGAATTATATAAAATTCAAAGTTCAATTGATATTCCTGATAATGAGCACTTGGACAAGTTAAACTATTTTGTTAAATTTAATTAAAAAGACAGTTAAATGTCTTAGCCCTGATTTTATTCTAGTTTGGGAGATGATGAAAAAATTATACTTCCTTTATATCAAAATGTTAAACACAGAGACACCATATGACCCAGCAATTCCACTTCTGCACATATCTATCCAAGAGAAATGAAAACAAATGTCCACACAAAAACTTGTATGTGAATGTTCACAGGAGCATTACTCCTCATAACTCCAGAGTAGAAACCACCTGAATGTCTATCAATTGATGAATGGAAAAAGAAAATACGGTATACCCATATAATGGAATATTATTTGGCAACTCAAAGGAATGGTGTAATGATACATGCTACAACTCGGATGAATCTTAAATATATGCTAAGTAAAAGAAGCCAGTCACAAAAGACTACATATTATGTGATACCATCTACATGAAATGTCCAGAATAGGCAAATCTATAGAGACAGAGGATAGATTAGGGGCTACCTAGAGCTTGGGAGAAGAAGTGGGGGTGTGGTGGGGAGTAATAGCTAATGCGTATAGGCTTTTTTGGGGGGTGATGAGAATGTTCTAAGATAGATTACGGTAATGGTTGTACAATTCTGTAATTATTCTAAAAACCACTGAATTGGATACTTTAAAAAAATAAATTTTATAGAAGGTAGGTTATACCTCAATAAAGCTATTAAAATGTATTTTAGTTCATGCATGACTGATCTGTCCTCTGATAGGATGCCTATTTAATTGGAAGTTACTAACTTCTTGATATTTGTCTCATAGGTCAGATCATTTTGTTGTTGTTGTTGTTGAATTATGTTTTATTTGGCAGATAAAACTGAGGACACAGCATCTCAGATAGTTCTAAGAGACTGCTCCCAGATCATTATTTACACTAAAAATTTAAGTCTTTGTAGATATGTTCAACAACACTGAATTATAACTAGTGCCAATTTATTTAATGTTTGTTGTACTCCTGCAGTAATATGAAACCATGGAATGTCATATTTCCCTGATACATTTTTAATATGAACTGTGGTTATATCATTTTTAAGTGGCAATGTAAATTGTAATTAAACATAATTAATATTAAGACCTGGGACTAATATTATAATTAGATAATTAATGAATAACCTTTGGCAAATACTATCATATGATAGTTTTAACCTATGTATCATATCTATACATAAATATAATGTTCTTCATAACATTTAAATAATAATACGATAATAATTGTCTTATATAACATGCTTTATAAAATTAATTTTATCTTAAAAACCAAAGCATAACAAATTAAATACTGTCATCCACCATTTTTTTAGCTTATGTGATTTTTATGATAAATAACACATATTGAGATAAAATTATTTTTTAATTAGCTTAATAGAATAGGTAACTGGTAACTAAGGAAAAAATTTTTTCTCAATATGAAGCTGTAAAATTATTTACTTACCATATAGTCTACCTAGTTGCCAAAAGATATTTTTTCACTCACCCAAACCAAATGTGTTCTTTCAGAAGGGGCAATTAGCTTTCCTGCTTTTGTGCTGAATTTTGATAATTCAAAATTATAAATAACTGAAAACAAACAAGTAGAATAATAAAGAGATTCCTGACCTCTAGAGAAATTAAAATTCTGAGATTTCTTAAACACTTTCTTAGTTGTAGTTAATAAGCCAGCCATCAATATGGCCTTCTTTTATCATTGGGCATCTACATTCTTATCTGACAACATTTTAAAATGTTGCTTTGAGATTGTTTCAAATTTGGAGCAATAGAAAAAGGAGCAGTTTTTTAATATTCAAAACATGTTTGAGACACACTAGACAGCCTCTAGGTAGCACCAAAGGTGTGCTCCCTCTCCTATAATCCAGGATGTGGCACTCATAAGTAAAAGAGATGCTGGAAATAATTCATTTTAATTGATTTGCTCCTTAAATTCCTTAATTAGGTCAACAGTAGGTTGTTCTGCTTATTGAAGTACATTAGGGGAAAGCTGTCAAGTAAAAAAAAAGTTAGATAAAATGTTAGTGATGTGATTATGTTATTAGATACCCTTTCAGGATAAGTAAAATCATCTTCAAGTTCAGGTACAAGGGCTGACTGAAACAGTCACCGTCAACAGATTTACTTCAAAGATTTTGTTTGTAAATTTTAAATACCCACATGTCAGTTAGAGATGAGTGTGGCATTTATCTTTATTTGTTGCTTTGTAGATTCCTTGGGATATGGAATCCTGATTTCAAACACAAAGTCTGTAAGGAGAGAAACTTTTACTTCTTCCTTTCCAATCTTTATATCTTTAGTTTTTTTCATCCTTATTGCACTGGCTAGCCTCCTGCATGATCTTGAATGGGGATAAGACTTGTCCTTGGAAACCAGCTAAAGAGGTAATCAGTTAACTGTCAACTGTTAGGCAAGAGTCTAATAACCTTGAACCCACATTTTTTTTATCTAACCTAACAATGATATCTAACCAGCCATATATGCTTATAAAATGTCCCTAGTCAGGATGAATTTTAAAACTGAACTACCAGAAATCTTTTCTCTTAGATGTAAGACGAAAGCAAAACTTTAACACACACTCATAAATGATTTGTCCAAAAAGTGTTTTCTAACAGTCTATTCAGTCCTCTAGTTATCCATCACCATCTCCTTAGGATTAATTTTACTTTTGCCCTAATGGCATGTAGCTAGTCTTTCTCCATCTTGCATTTCATTCATGTAGTCATTCAACGAATATTTACTGATCCTTTGCTAACATATACTGTTCTAAATACTGGTGATACAAAAATGAACATAACAAAACAAACAAAAATCTAGTATATTTGTATGGTTGGTTTGTTTAGTTTTCTTCAAGTTACAATTCTATACTTTCCTTAAATGAATTTCACTGCTCAGTTTTGACTGTTTCCTTTCATTTTTATTTTATTTTGCCAAGCTCATTTCCAGTCTTTCCTTCAACACTGTACTTCCCTATCTACTGTGAAGCCACTCACAGAAATATAACACGTTATGTTATCCAGATCCTTAGACAAAATGCTTAAACACTCAACACAGATCCAAACCCTAGACACACCTCCAGCTGCTACCTCCTCAACTTTAACCATTTTCTGGTTACAGGGATCCACATAGCTGTGCATTAACTAGAAAGGTTTTTTGTATGCTGTACAGTATTTCCTAACTTTGCTGACTTTAAGAACATTATCCTGGACCTTGCTAGTTTCAAGGGCGATAATACAAATTAGTGTGATGGTTTTTCCTAGCCAAACTATCCTCATAGTTATTTTTAAAAATCAAGGTGTTATTAGCTAAATCATCCCCTATTGTATTTTTCCAGGAGTTGGATTTATAGGTTATATCTTTCCCATTAAAAAAAAAAAAAAGATATTTGAACCTGTTTCTAATTTTCATAAATCTCTAAGGTATTTGAGGAAGAGTAGTTAGTAATTTTTATTGATTTGACAAGTTCTTCATATATACAGGGAGAACACAGGATCCACAAGCTTTCATCTATTTAGCTTATTTAGTGACTTTTATCTAGGATTGGTTTTGATGTTCTGACTTCATATTTTATATAGTACTCCAAATTTCCAATTACATACAGAAATATTTCTGTATACATATTTCATGACCCTATTGAGAAGAATAACTTCTAATTACACTCTCAAATTTCATTTCTAGAATTTAAAATAATAGAAAGGGAAATGGATACACTCTAAGATGTTAGAAACTTTACTGTAAGATGTACCGTTACATATTTATTCCGCAACTGTTTCTTGAGCAGCTCTGTCCCAGGCACTGTACAGGTGCTGTGGATACAGAAGTGAGTGAGACAGAAATGGCCTATATGGCCTCTGCCCCCAGAGGCCATTGGGACTTTCAGCGCAGCTCCAAAAATCAAACAAAGAGAAAAGATGTTGAAAAACAAGGATGTTTCTGGAGGTTTGAGGGGAAAGGAGAGGGAAAAAACCAATATGGTTAAAATAAAAGCTGGAGAAGAGGTTGAGCTGTTGTCGGGGAAGGAGCATGCAAAGGCTGAGAGCCTCCAAATGCTGAAAGAAGCCAAGCTCCTCTAACCCTAACAGTTCTGAGCTTCCACATCACAAGCCCAGGCTCATGCTCCCCAGGGAACCGAAGCAAGGAACCTAAGCAAGGAACCGAATGTGAAAAAGCTGAGTGACTTCAGAAGCCCCACCCTTACCCCCAAATATCTACTTGTTATGAGTTAAAATCTCTTGGATAGGGAACATAGTGTTTCATAATAATAAACAACTACTGTAAAATGCAAATGCTCTAATAAATACAAACGAATTTATACTCATGTGTAATTGACCAGTCACAAGAATGAATGTTTAGTATCAGAGCCTTCCCAGCATACTAGAAGTAAGTAAGTAAAAGATGCTGAGTATTTAAAGTTTGGGGAGGTCTTCCCACCCAGAAACAAAACAACACAGGTAGAGGTGGTTTGGAAGATAACTTAATGAATTTAATAATTTTGCCAAGATGAAACTGGGACAATTGGAAGACATATTTTTATAAACATATTTCAGCTTGAGAGCCAATAAAGTATGCTTCTTTATAAAGGAAAAAAATGTATATGTATATACTGTTCTTCATGTCTTTTAGTTCCATATGGCTCTTTTGTGGTTTTCAAACATAATCTAGAATCATGCTCTACCATGTGTTCTCAACAGGGGGGCAATCTTGTCCCGGTCAAATTGGGTCTGTGGGGCAGGGTAAAAGAATCTTCAGGTTTGTAGCCAGACAACAGGCCACAGTATGTAAATGGGTATACCAGTGTATCTGTGGCATTACAATGTATCTAAAAAACACTCTGGAGGGAGGGTAGTAATGAACTAAAGATTGAAAAATGCTTCCCTAAGAGCTTCCTTATGCTCTCTTGTGCTTCCAGCCCTCGGGCAGTGTTTGGGTTTAGACAAACTAATTTTTATTTATTTATTTATTTATTTATTTATTTATTTATTTATTTATTTTTGGCTATGCTGGGTCTTTGGTTCGTGCGAGGGCTTTCTCCAGTTGCGGCAAGTGGGGGCCACTCTTCATCGCGGTGCGGGGACCGCTCTTCATCGCGGTGCGCGGGCCTTTCACTATCGCGGCCCCTCCCGTCGCGGGGCACAGGCTCCAGAAGCGCAGGCTCAGCAGCCGTGGCTCACGGGCCCAGCCGCTCCGCGGCATGTGGGATCCTCCCAGACCAGGGCTCGAACCCGTGTCTCCTGCATTAGCAGGCAGATTCTCAACCACTGCGCCACCAGGGAAGCCCCGACAAACTAATTTTTGTACTTGCTCTTCCGACCTACCCCTCTCCAGTATGGGCAGAGCTTGGGTTCTTCTGAGTTCTTAGAAGGGTTCTTTAAAGAACATATAGTTCTCCTGGATGCCTTTGACCCCGGATACTTCAGTCATCTGGAACACTTTCAGTTGTTTCTCTAAGCTTTAAAACATTTTTCTTAAAATTGTTTTTTGAATTTCGCCAATTTCCTCTTTCCTTTTCTTAACTCTATTCATTTTCTAAATATTACCATGTCTCTACCAACTGCCACTCACAGACTATAGAATCATATTTTAAAAGGACACCCATCCAACACTAGAAAAGGATCCTAAATTTACTCCCAGAACTTGTGACAGTGTGTTACACTTCTAAGTAAATAGCCCAAGTTATTTTTTTGTTTCATGCCTGATATTGGAAATGAGTTGTTATTCTCTACCTTTTAATACATTTAGGAAATTTTCAATATACCTGCCAAACTATCTACTTTAAGAAAAGCTCTGAGATTACCCACTTGCCCTTCTGTGCCAGCGCTGGAAGCAAATGGGAGTATATTAATGTTCTAGATGTTCGAGGACACACAGGAGAGGCAGAAAACAGGACAGTGCATTTGCCAAAAAATACAAATTCCATCCCATTGAAATATGGCTAGTAATGTTCTAAAAAATGTGCAGAGTGAGCAAAGGAAAAACTACATCAGGTGAGTAAATGTTTATAAGTCAAGACTACAAAAAAGGGATATGATACAAAAGTTAAAGATGCTAAAAACCAGATAAGGTCTTTATACAAAAGAGTGAATCTCTGACAACATCGACTAATCGCTATATGCACGTAAAATACACAAATGTAAAATAAAGCAGAAATTTCGATCCATGCTAGAATACAGTAACCCCTACCATTTATTAAGCACCTACTAGGTGGACAGGGGCTGTCCTTCATATGCATTGTTACATTTAATCTACACAGTGATCCAGCTAGGTAGGCTTTATTAATAACCCCATTACACACAAAGAATCTGGGGCTCAGAGAAGCTCAATAATGTGAGTTAGTTGGCACTTGCATTGTGCAATAGAGCCAGAATTTGTATCAGCTTTTCCTATCTTGAGGCCATGCCCTTTACCCCATGCCAGTCTAGAATGATTTATATTTTAAGAGAAATTAAGTGAATTCGAGGTGCATAGTGATGTCACCTCACATATTGGTTGCAATATGCTTTCATGAGTGTTCAGGGGCTAGAGATACAGCCAGCACTCCAGGGACTGAGTATAAAGTCTTTGGGAGTGTGTTGCAGCCCATGAGGCCATCATTATCAATGTGGATGAGAACAGCTGATGAGCAGGAGTGAAATGTTCATTAGGTTAAGCTCTAAATCAGTCATTTAATAGAGATCAGCGGCAAGAACAGGGATTTGGGAAACAGATGGCCCTGATTCCAAATTTGAATTCTGCTGTATACAAGTTACACGGAAAACCGTGGACAGGTGATTTAACTTCCTTGATCTCCATTTCCTCATACAGTCATTACGGTAAGTTAACAAAAATTTATGTAGGAAAAAGAAAAAGAGGCAGCTTTGGATAAAAAAGTAAATCATTAAGACTAGAGGCTTTGGATATATGTATTCGTATAACAGATTCACTTTGCTGTACACCTGAAACTAACACAACATTGTAAATCAGTTATACCCCAATAAAAATTTTTTAAAATATACTAGAGGCTTGGCTTCATTCAGGCATTAACTTAGCTGTAGAGTCTTGGGTAAGTCACAAACTCTGAGCCTCTTTCTTCTGTGAAATGTGAATGGCCATCTGCCTTAAGGGTTTGTTGTCAGATCCTGAGATAAGGTGTCAGACACCTACAGCAACTAGACCGTATTATAGTGGCGCTCCATATTAAATTATTAACACAACACTTGGCAAAATAAGTGTGCGTTTCCACTCTATTTCTTTTTAAACTTGGGCTTTATTATAAAGTCATTGGTGACTACAACTTAAAAATACTACAGACTATTAAGAATCATTACAAATTTGGTAAAAATTAGATACCTTAGAAGTTAAAAATATTGCTAACTTTGTATTTTTTTAAAAGATAAACTTCCTATAAGTGGAAAACTATTCATTCTTTTCTCTTACAGTTCCTCATACTTTTTCCTTTCACTAAAAGCATTCCCTTCTAAAAACACACTTCATTAGGTAAGTGCCTAGTCAATCTGAGAAATAAGGGGTTAGTACCATTAACAAAGGCTTTGATAATTTTATTAATAAGAAAGTTGTTAAACCTGGTTGCTATCTCTGATATGGCTGTTGGGTTAGTGGGCCTTATCTGTGGTCAATCTATTATGTGAACCATGAAAAACATCCATCCTTGCAAAGCTGCTCCCCACCTCTCCCTCAAAAGCAAACAAACACACTGACCTAAAGAGTATATAATCACTCGAAAGTAAAGCAAATCAGGGTCACATCCACCGTCTTCCCTATTGAAGCAAGTCACAAGAAATGCAAATATCACAGATAAGAGTTGTATACATCTAATCTGTTATCTATGTCCACACACCCAACACATGGTTTATGAATCTAAGCAAATTTTGTGAAGTTCGGCTTACCTTTGGGGCTTACATAAATCATCAAAAAATAGAGAGAATGTAAAAACACATAAAGCTGATTGGCTCTGACGATTCTGCAGTATTGTGCCGAGAGGGTTAAGACCACACTTGTCCTCATCTCTCATCTGGATGGCATTTTAATGACTTGTCCATGAAGAAACCTCAGGTATGCCTTAGGAAACCACTACATACCTGTCCGGAAATGTGACCGTTGGTTAAGGCTACATTTCTTACACTATCGATGGCTTGTAAGAAAAGTGTGACTAAAACAGGGCTGCCATTTCCTTTACCTATTCCTCCCCCACAAGGCTGCATGAAATAGTCATTCAAGCCTCCCTCTGCCCAACACCGGCACTCCCACACAGGTCGATCGGTTCTTACTTTTTACTTTAAGGTGGATGGGGACTTGAAAGTGTTTCCTAACTGGTTTGCTGGGAGTTTAAAATGCTTAAAAAGAATTCGAAAGTGAAGTTTGGCCCTAACCCTCTCAAATATCCGTCCTGGGATGTGGGCTAGGTGTCCGTGGCATTCAAAGCTAGGTACAGAGCGAGGTTTTGAAGGGACTGGAATCTGATGTACCCCGGCAGGCGTGGGTGGGGGAGGGAAGAACTGGCGGAGGGAGAGAAGAAAGAATTAGGGTGTACAGAGCACATCCTAAGGTTGCTGAGTTGCTAACTCCATCCCTCACCATCTCGTCGCTGAGAACCAGCTGGAAAGGGAAAGGCCGGCGAGCCTGGGTTTGGGTCGAAGGCAGCGGTCCTGCCTCGACCGCCGGCCTAAACACCTGGCTTCTGGGGCCCGCGCGATCCGGCGAAACTCTCTCTCCCCTAGGGTCCTGCTGGGGAGCAGATATCGCGCTCTCGTTCCCTTCGGAGACCTTCTAATTCCTCTCTCTCTCCAAAAGTGCTAACTTCAGGGGTTCGGGGGCGGCAAGGGAAGAGCAGACCAGAAGGGGCAGGCCCTGGGGTCTCAGGGTTTTTTAAGGTAGAACGACGATCGCTCCCAGCGTGGCCCCGTTTTCTCCTGGTCCCCCAGCCCCATCCCCCCAAGTCCGCGGAACCTGCCGCGCTGCGCTTGGCGCCAGGCTGGGGTCTCTCGCCCGACGCTGGGGCTGGCGTGGGGAAGGGTGGGGAAGGGGTTGGCGGGTCCCCGAGCCCCAGGAGCGTATGGCTCCAGGGAGCACACGCTGGGCAGGAGACTACAGTCTGCCCGCCCGAGAGCCGGGGAAAGGCAGGGACGCGAGCGAGACGGGGCGAGTCATGGCCCAAGCGCACCTAGCGGACCGAGCCGCCGGTCCTCGGCGGGCCGTCCCTCTCCATCCCATCCCTCGGCGGTCCCCGCCCTTACCTCTGGGCGAGAGAGTGCCGGCTGCGAAGGGTGCTGGGGAGCGGCGAGCCGTCCCCCGGCCGGGCTCAGCGGCGGCCAGCGACAGCGGGGTCGCTCGCGGGGCCGCTGCTCATGGCTCGTCGCGCTCCGAGCACTGCGGCTGCGGCCACGGCGGCGCCTTCCTCCTCGTCCTCTTCGCGGGCTCCGGGCCGGGATGCAGCTAACGCCCCAGCCTCGCAGCCCTCCGCCCCTCCGCCTCCTCGGCCGCGGATGGAGCCGCCTCCAGCGCCGCCCTGCAAGCAGCGGGGCCAGCGGCAGCCAGCGCCGCCCAGCGCCCGGCCCCGGGGTCGCCGCGCCCCCCCACTGGTCGGCTCCACGGTCCCAGCCCGCTGTGACGCAGGCCACGGGGCCCAGGAACTTCCTCCCACGCGGAGACCACCCCAAGCCCGGGCCGGCCGCCAAGGGGACTTCCTTCAGAACACGGAAGAAAATCTCCCGCCGCTTCCCGGCGGGGCCACTGCGGCCTCTAAGACGCCCACCTGGCGGCCAGTGCCGGGGGAATCGGCTGGGGCTAATACCTTCCCCCATCCCTAACAATGCGCGGAAAACCCGAGGCTTCCCTGCGCTCGGCGCTCGCTCCACGACCGCAGCTCCTCCCCTGGGTAAGTTAGAGGGGAGCAGCTACCCCTAAAAATACCCCTTCTGGGAACTCCTCGGAAGGACCGGGGTCAGGATAGATAATCCCTCCCCATTATCATCCTCCCCGCACAGAAGAACTGAACGGTGGGAAGGGGTGGTGGGACGCCTCGAAGGAGACAGAGGACAAGGGCAAAAACCAGTTTTTCTGGACCATAAAGCCCATGGGCCGGTCGCTTGACACCTGAGCTTGCTGTCCAGCAGGAACCCCCAAGTTCCCGGACCTTAACAACAGGGCGCCTGGATCTCTCGGCCGCAGGTTCCAAGGATGCTGAAATTGAACGCTCCGCCTACAGTTTCGTGCTGTGCAGGAAGGAGTTGACCAGGCACGTCAAAACCACCTGTTGTTTAAAGAGTATGGGGGAAGGGTTTTCCCTTTTTTTTTTTTTTCTTTTAAATTGATCTGAACAATTTTTTTCTCCACCTTTCCCTACCCAATTTCAGGATGAAAAGCGAACTCTGCCTTCTTGAAAGCTGACCGTTATCTGTATGGAAAATCTGCCCAGTGGAAAAATGTCCAGAAAAGATTACTAAGTAATATAGGGTCTTCTGGGATGCCTTACCAATACGAACTTTTCTAAGAGCACCAAAAATTAAACTATTGCTTTGTCCTGGCATTCAGGAAAAGACAGGTGTATGCCAACAGAGGAATTCATAGACAACTAGTCCTCTTTCACTAGTTGGTTGGTTCTTAATACGGTTGGTTGGTTGGTTCTTAAGAAAGCAGGCACCTCCTTTTACCCCAAGCCAAAATTAAAATGTGTCCAAAAGTTGTTCTCTCAGGCTTTTTACTGATTTTTCCATGTTCCTCTGGCAAACTCCTACACTTTTTCCAATTCCAGTACTGTTGTTGGGTGTCTTTCCCAGAAGACAACCTGAAACCCTCTTAGGCCTTAGGAGATAACCTGAATACTAGCCTTAATTAACCTAGATCAACACAGAATTCTAGAGTGGGGCCATCCTCCCAGATAGCAGGTGGAAAAATTCCTGAAAGTTTCCTGGGGAAAAGACAGAGGCTGACTAGCAATTTGGTAAAAAGTACTGAGTACCTTGCAGGCCACCAGGTACTAGCTGAGGTAGTTCCAGCTCTTCAATGCCTTGCTGGGATTTAAATGCTCAGTGAGGTGAGTACTAAGGGCACAAATGTCCTGTGGAGGGCTTTATTCTTCAAGGGCTTTCTGAGTGCACCTCTATCCTCCTTGTGCCACTGGCACCCTAACTCAAGCTTAGTCATCCCTGAAATGCTCCCACACTACCCAGTGTCAAGGAACCACAATTCTAGACTTTGGACTCAGGTGAACCAGGAGGAAATCCCTACTCTTCCTGTGTAAATGCAAGGAAGTTACTGCTACATTTTTTTTTTCCATCAACAATATAGGTATAGTACTATAGGGTGCTGTGAGAATTAAATAACATGCTTAAATCACCAAGAACAGGACCAAACACTTTACAAGTACTCAGTAAATGGTAGCTGTTGTATTTACTACAGTTCATTGCCCTGAGAACAAAAGGACAGAAACAGCAAGGAGGTTTGGAGATGGATTTGAATCCCTGCAAGTTGAGTTCCCCCACCCCATCCCTGACAGTTGCTTAATTGTGATACTTTTGTCTACTCTGTGCCTGCTTTCTAGTAGGGTGAACTGGACAGTTCTACGTGTAGTCGGGTGATTCCCATGCACATTAAAGTCTGAGAGGCGCTAGTCTGAAAGCCACTGTGTTGTACTGCTTAGGTCTCCTTTTCTTATTTTACAGAATGTAAGCTGTAAGTCTAGTCACCTCACTTCAGTCAACCTAACAGAAATCAACACACACACTTATCAAGCCCTCTGTAAAACACTAGATGAATCAGCAATCAGCCAACTTTTGTGAAGGCTGGACCCTGAGGGTCTCAAAGAAGTATAAGGCTTATTCCCTGACTTCAGGGTGTTCACAGAGCATGAGAGAGGGAATCTGGCATGAATATGAATCAAAATAAACCATTTTTAACTAAATGTGGTTGAAGTTCAGAGAAAGGAGAGGGAACTATGGGCCAGAGCCATCATCTTGATCTTTCACTTAATACCCAATTCTTTAGGGCAAAATTTGACATTCCGAATGGGCTTCCAGAGTGAGTTTCCATACTTAGACTCCACACATAAGTTAACTATGTACTGGTTGACAAATAGGGAGCAGAAGTAGACCTTTCTGAGCAATGCACGACCATGATAAGAAATTTGGAGCGATGTAGATCTGGGCTCAAATCCTGTGTCCACTGCTAACCAGCTCTGTGACCCTGAGCTTCTTAATCTTTGAACCCCAGTTTCCCCATCTGTCTCTTAGAACAGCAATACCTTCTTTTTAAGGTTCTAGTGAGGCTTAGAATATCTGCAATCGCTCTGGTGGATTGTATGGAAATGGTGATTATATTACATTGTCTTGCTAGCTACAGGAAAAAGCAGGCTGGACTATATCATTCCTTAAAGGCATATTTCAAAAGCCGCCTTCTCTGTGGAGCTCTGCAGCCTCCAGCCAAGTGTAATTCTCTCTTCCTTGTGCTCCCATAGCACTTATTTTTGAACCTCTATTTCAGCACTTACTGGTGTCCTGCCATTTATTTCTTTATGTTTTGCTTCTCTACTGTATATTCATCTCTACATCAACACCTAGCAGAGAGCCTGGCATTAAATTTCGAAAGAACAAGTTTAAAAATGTTTCAATTTCTTGTACTGGTTCTGACTTTCAGTATAATTTGTATTAAACTGCAGGCTCTAAAACCTGAACCCTTTTGCTCGTAGTTTATACTAAAATTATGTATTATGAACATGTATCTGCTTAAACCTTGATTTTTCAATGCTGGGCTTATTCTTTAAGACCAACCTGCTATGCTTGTTTTGTTTTGTGATGTCAGTTGATCCTGCCTAGTCATAGTGAAAGTAAAATCTAAATTCTAAACCAAAACCACCAGCAGGATTTTACTCAGCATTCTCTACCCACTCTGTGCACATCTGCTCCCCAGACCTTTTCTGAGCTTTGTGGGAAAGATCCTGAGCTAACAGGAAACATGGTTGTTTTGAGTTTCAGCTGTTAACATTGTTGCAACCATTACCACTTTCTGAATTAATAGCTGCAAGATAAAACCCACCTTTAGCAACAGTTTTGAAATCCTTGACTCTATGCCAATAAAAATGCTAGGGAAACCTTCCCTAGAAAAAGTCGCGTGAGCAGGAAGTTGCCCAAGAGGTAATGTGGTCAAATGTGGTCTTGACCCTAAAAAGGCAGAAGAATTTGTGCCAGAGGAGAGGGTGGTGTCGCTGAGGACTTAAAAATAGGATTCTAGAAAACTTTGGGTCAAATTCTTCTAAAATCAGCCCTGTATCATTTATACACCTCCCTCCACACACATGCACAGGAGTTGGAAGTGGTTGGTACCACTAACTTGTGGGATATTCTTTGGAAATAATAATAATGAATAAGCACTTACTAGGTACATGGTATGTGCTAAGTACTAGCTTTATATGTATTGTCTCATTTAGTCGCTGTCACCATCCACTAGTAGGCAGTGTTATTTTCTGCTATTGAGAGGGGAAAACTGAGGCACTTTGTAATCAAGTAACTAGCCAAAGGTCACATGACCAGTGAGTGGAAGAGTTAGGATTTGGACCCAGGTGAGTCTAATTTCAGAGTTCTCAGGCTTAACCACTACTCAATCCATGGAAAAGGAATATTTATTTTTAAATTGAATCCATCAAGTATATTCAGTAAGGTTAATGATGTAATTTTTCAGTAGTTTTTGAAATTGCATTCATTTGTACTTTTCTCAATAGTGTATTCATATCCTAAATGTGCCTTCCTGGGGTGATTTCACAGCTTACTCTTTAATTGAAAAGCATTTTATGACTGAAAGCAAACTTAATGAAAGATCATGAAGTGTCTGTGGTTCTGAGTTTAGGCAATATGAAATATACCAGGCAAAGAGCCTCATTCTTGGAATTATTGTTTATATGATAGCTATGTAGTATAAGTTTAAAGTAAAAAATGAGTTTGACATTCTAAGGACTTTTTTGTACCCAAATATCACTGCTATAACTGCATTACTAAATAATATTTGCTTGCTACTATTTATTAATCATGTACAGCCACTGATCTAAGAACCTTATATGTACTAACTCATTAATTCAATCTACAAATGACTGGCTCTGTCCATGAAGTAAATTATTCTAAGGAAAATGAAACACTCTTTAGGGGTTTAGAACTTCCTTAGTTATTAAACAAAATACATTAGGATTTACCTCTTATGGAAGGTAACTCATTTTTTTCCCAGGACTCAACATTTTCAGCCTTTTCTTAATACCGTATCATATTATGCATGTATAGAATGTACCTTAGAACATCTCAGATCACCTTTTAACATCAACTAGCTTCAAATTTCAGTGACATCAGCCCTGACAAAGCACCTGATTTCAGGCCTAAGGAACTGCTTCTTTCCTTTGACTAAAAAGCTGCTCTTTCTCTCTCTCTCTCTGTGAGGCATGAAGATCCATGGCTCAAGACACCTTATCAGGGTAAGTGAAATTGAAGATGCTGTTGTTACTCACATAAACGTGACTCTCTCTTTGGAAAAGTATCATGGACTGTGCTTTGTTTACTTAGAAGATGCTACAAGCATGCCTGGATGCTCTCTTCTTAAAGCTTCCACCCATACTGACACAAGATACATTTTCTTGAGCCTTTTTTCAGTTCATTTATTAATTTCCTGAATTTACTCACGTTGTTTACCTCTCTGGGAAAAAATCAACAAGAAAGCCTGGTTAGCTTTCTCAGTATCAATGATAATGATCATTTATGATCACGTTTATTGCTAGCAGTGAAAAGAGCATAAACCGAGATTAAGAGACCTGGAGTCCAGGTGTGGTTCTGTCATTGACTAACTTTTGTGACTTAGGACAAGCCTCTTAATATCTTTGGATCTTTGGTCTCTTTATCTGAAATGAAGGGGTTGGAATAGGTGATTTTTTAGGATTTATTCAGTGCTAGAACTTTTCACATTGATCTTAAAATGGTACATATTTATCCTCCCTAGATTTCAGTCAGTAATGGATATAATCACCAATATGTAACCAAAGATCCAAGAAGGCATCCGGTGCTGCTATCTATGGGAAATATGTCTAGAGCAGGGCAGACCAATTAGGCAACATCTTCTCAAAGCACCTCTGGCTTCCACCATCCATTACCAGTGAGATAGAGCCATTCCTCTACTGAGGCATTTCCAAGTAGCATTTTGTAGAACCTTTGAGTACGCTGAGAAATAGGGGTCTGTGGTCAAAGTCATTTGGGGAACGCTATATTCCTCTTGGAGATTCACAATGCATATTACCATGCTTAGGGCTCTGAGAAGTCCCACAATAAAAATACTTGTTGACTTTGCTGAACCTAGCATGTCTCTAACTTCATTTACCATGGAACTATTTCCTTTGTTATATCTATCAACATCCCAAGAAGAATAAACTCTCTCAGAATAGAATATTTGAATTGTTATTCTAGAGTTAAAGACTTCAGAACCGTCATAAGATTTTCCCCCTTTGGAAAGAGAAGGGAATTATAGGCCGTGTTAACTAATTTAATGAATGCCTACAAAGATGAGCCCTCTTGATAGATGCGATCTGCAGGCATTTTCCTTACAAACAGCCATAACAGAGTGCCTGTTATCTTCAATAGGACAAAGAGCCCCCATTCTCACTGGTAATAGTGTAACCTTGTTCCTTTACACTGAGGAATATTCCCTTGCCTTTATACATTTGTATTGGCCTCTAGGTTCTTTGACATTCTTTTAGAAATAGTTGAAAGTGGTATAAGACAAACACATTCATTCTGTGCACTCGAAGAGAAATCATAGACTAGTTTATCAATGACCACTGGGAGACAGCTCTCCATGGGTCTCTAGTATTTCTGCACATCTTATGAGCAAGACACTAACTGCCCTTTCTTCCGGACTAGATTTTCAAAGATATTTGTATAGTGAACAGCCTTCGAAGATAGTGATAATGTCTGCCTCTAGAGCAAAGGTCATGCATACTTACTGTCCAGTATAATAAAGATAATGTCTCTCTCCAGAGCAAAGGACAGGCAGACACACTCGTTATAAAGGGTTCACATTCACTGAGCTCATGGTCCCTCTCTTATAACACAACCTACTGTTAATATGTTAGAGCTCAAGGAACGGACACATAAAAAATGCTGATACTTCTGGCTACTGCTGTTGCTGTGAGGGATGAACATTTTTCCATCTCTGATCCAGGAGCTTCATGTCTTCTACCAGAATCCAAGAAACTGGAGCAGGCTGATTTTTTAGCTTGCAAATAATAGTCTCAGGCTTTTCACAGTCCTTAACAGTAACTGGCTTTTTCCTTCTTATGAATTGGACAGTGGTGGAGTAACTTCATGTCCTTAGGTGTCCTCCCTCCCTGGTGCTGTGAACATACTCTCCTATGAGTGCTTCTCTAGGCCTGTTGTAACATTAACAGCTGTCCAGCCCTCTTTCTGAGGAACATTCAGTAGAGGGCTGATAGAAGTGACGTGCCCTGACTATGGGATATCAAAGAAAGGCACCATGAATTTCTGTCCGGCATGATAATATTTCATTAAAATGATTAGAAACTATCTTACTTTCTATCTTACTTTAAAGGAATTTAAAAATTAATCCTCAGTGAAAAGGAAGTACCATCTTACAGTACAGAATGGATAAGCATGTGTCTGGGGGCGGGAGGGGTGGATACTTCTGAGTTAACTGTGCTGATTTCTTCCAAAAGCAATGTAGATAAAGGAAAAGACTAGAGTTTGGATAAGATAACTTATAAGCACATAACTTGCTTCCTGTGGCCAAAGGGAGCGTGATTTTACCATAACATGAAAACAACAGTGATCACGTTTAAGAAACTGAAAACATCCAGATTTCTTGAATGTCAACAACATTCTTCAGCTTGTAAGATACTCCCTACAACAGTCTATTTACACCTTATCTGATGTCATTTCATATTAACTGTTGATTTCATTGGCTAAACCAGAACTCAAAATTATCTATTCTGTAATAATGCTTTTGACCAGTTGCTTTGAAACAAATATTTTCTGATCAAAAGGGTTTCAGGAACTTTAGAATATAACAATAATTGGTTTGTGAGCCACCTGGTCTGGAATTTTTAAGAGGTAGTCTGATAACTTGCTACAGTGATTTGAATGCCACAAATAGGGTAGTAAATTAACATTTGTTGAGTGCTCTCTGCCAGGCAGGGTCTAAAGCATTTTACATGTATGATTTCATTTACTCCGTGTAACAACACTATGAAGTAGGTACTATCACTGTCCCCATTTCACAGATGGGGAACCTGGGGGCACAGGTAGGTAATGTGACTTGCCCAAGGTCATGCTGCTAGTAGGTGGCAGAGCCAGGAATAGAATCAAGGCGCCTACAATGGAATCAAGCCTACACTCTTACTCTACTCTTGTACTTCCTTTCTGCCTTATAACATCAGAATTTTTTAAACTTCTAGAAAATGTGATTTTTTTTTCCCGTAATGATTAAGGGAAATAAACATCAATTTCCTTGCTTCTTTGGAGTTTTATCTCTAGACTATCTTCCCAGATATAATGTTTTGTTCTTGAATATATGTCAGGACCATTAAGGATGAATTATGTCCAACATCAGCCCATGTTGACTGAGAAGAGAGATATTGTGTAGCTCATTTTGAGCAGGGAGACACTCCAATTAAGCCACCTTGAAATGCTCCATTTTGATGCACCTTAAACTCCTGATACAAGATGCATTTGAAAAATCTTTTAATAATCTAAAACAAATACAAAATGTTGAGTGTTTTTGTCTTTCAGTCTGTATCCAGAGAAGGAAGAAAAAGTAACCATACTTTTAAAGTTACCAGTTCTTTACTTGGGCAAGCTTTAATTTTTCATGACCAGGAGTGGTGCTACTACCATTCCCCAAATCACCCACAGTTGCCACAGTCCCCAGATGGACACATTGTGACCCTGTCTAGGCTAACAATCACATCACGTCACAGTGCTTTTCTTCAAATCAGACTGGCAGCTTATCTCAGCTAATCTACCAAGGAGCATGGTGGTGGGCAATAATAGGGGACTTCTAAGTGCTTTAAGGGGAAAGGAATTTTAAAAATCTTGGCTGACTACTACTTAGAATGATGAGATCATTTAATATACAGCATTTGTAGATTGTTGGCCAGCCTCTGGGACTCCAAAATGATTGCTGAAAATTTGTGAGAGGAAGGTTTCACGTAGAACTCTCTGCAAGGTTAGATCTGTTCAGTGTCTGGCTAATGAAGACAAATGATATGGCACAGATTTCAGCTGCAAGAACAAGATGCACTTCTGCATCTCCTGCCACCATTTTCACAAGAAAATGCAGGAGTCATCATGGTCTTTGCTGAACGACTTTTGTGGAGATTGGTCGGTATTTTTCCTTCTGTCAAGGACTGGAAGAAGTTTCAAATCTGGAGTGAATCTAGAAGTTTAAGAGGAGTGAGTTGATGGTTCACAAAGCTCCTTGGGAGCTTCCCGGTTGTGATCTGATGCCGGCTCCCTTACTGGGAGGGCAGGGAGAGACAGAAGAAAGAGGCAGACCACTCCAGATTGGTAGGCGGCAGGTTTCATACGGAGATTTACTTAACAAGGCTTGTCTTGTGCAGATGCAGGACAAGTAGATTTCTGCACCTGCCCGCTGGAATCTTAAAAGTTTATATAGAGGTCTTAACTGGGTTCAGTCGCGTACACAGTCTAGATAATCTCATCACCACATTCTTATTTCAAGGCTTCATCCTTGGGGCAGCTTCTGGCAGTGGCGGAAGCAAGGGGAGGGATGCGGTGCCTCCAACTGCTCGGGTCCAGCTTGCAGGTCAAACCAGTGGTCACGTCTTCTCAGTGACCTCCCCCAACACAAGTATAGTTCCATCTCCTGATCTCTGTGAGACCTCAAGGAGCTGCACAGAAATAGTGTAATCCCTTAACTAAAAGGATTTGGATTTATCTGGACTTTAATCTGCATTGTGTGTTTTTGTAACTAATATGATAACTGAATGCCTATGGACCCAACATTTTTTGGCCAAATCACCTTCGGAAGTGTTGCAGTTGTTTGCTCTGAGGGGACACTTTCATCCCATTGGCACATGCCTTTATAACTCTTTACTACCACCTTGATTTTGTACAGGTCTTCACACTACCTTCTGCTTTCTCTCATTTCTCTTTCTCATCTCTCCACTCTCCTCCAAATTTCGTCAGCCTTTTAAAATGTCCTATTCAAATTCTCTCTCCATAAAGTTTTTTAAAAAAACACTTTCTTTTCTGTAAACTCTTACAGTAATGAATCATCTTTTTATCTTCCATAGCTGTGAGAACTTGGATAAGCTGCTTAACCTCTCTGAGCTTCAGGCATAGTTTAACGGGGATAGTTATAGTATTTAATTTATAGTGTGGCTGTGATGATTAGATTAGCACAGTGCCTGACACATTCGAAATATGCAGTAAATGTTAACTTTCATTAATATTCAACAGCTAATTACATCTTCTTTTTTGACACTTTACATTTTTTTTTCTGTTTCCCACATAGTTGATGTTCAAAAATTACTTGTTCAGGGCTTCCCTGGTGGCGCAGTGGTTGAGAATCTGCCTGCCAATGCAGGGGACACGGGTTCGAGCCCTGGTCTAGGAAGATCCCACATAACGCGGAGCGACTAGGCCCGTGAGCCACAACTACTGAGCCTGCATGTCTGGAGCTTGTGCTCCGCAACAAGAGAGGCCGCGACAGTGAGAGGCCCGCGCACCGCGATGAAGAGTGGCCCCCACTTGCCGCAACTGGAGAAAGCCCTCGCACAGAAACGAAGACCCAACACAGCCAAAATAAATAAATAAATAAATAGCATTCCCTTTAAAAAAAAAAAAATTACTTGTTCACTTAATTATTTTAATAAAATGTCAAAGGAGGAGTTTTTCTGTCAAGTTTTTTTTTTTTAATATTTTTATTTATTAATTTGGTTGCACCAGGTCTTATTTATTTATTTATTTATTTTTATATTTATTTTTGGCTGTGTCGGGTCTTCGTTTCTGTGGGAGGGCTTTCTCCAGTTGCGGCAAGCAGGGGCCACTCATCATCGCAGTGCGCGGGCCCCTTCACTATCGCGGCCTCTCCTGTTGCGGAGCACAGGCTCCAGACGCGCAGGCTCAGTAGCTGTGGCTCACGGGCCCAGTCGCTCCGCGGCATGTGGGATCCTCCCAGACCAGGGCTCGAACCCGCGTCCCCTGCATTAGCAGGCAGATTCTCAACCACTGCGCCACGAGGGAAGCCCTCAAGTTTTTTTTTTAAGTATATTGACAAACATGAAGAGTTGCCAGTTGCCAATTTTCTTAAAAGTCAACTTGTTAACTTGATATATAATTAAAAAATTTTAAAGTAAGCATAATGAGTACTTACTGCCTGAGTAAACTATATATAATTTTTACTATTTCATTTCTATTTCAGTGTAACATATCACCCATGATACATTAAAATAATCATCATTTCTCTTCACCCCCAAATTTAAATCCATTAAATTATTTTTTTGAAAAATTCATATCTAAAATATCTGTCATATTGCAGTACTTCCTCAGATATGAGCGATTCACTGTTTTAATAATTAGTGTGGAAAGAAAGTACACACTGAGAATTTTGAAATATTACTTTTATTGTTTACTTAAATCTGCATGCAGGAAGAAATAGCTGGTTTTTCACACAACAATATTACAGGTTCTCTTTTATACATGATTTATACAGGGATACATCATGAATTTGTGATCTACAAGGAGAGGAAGGACCTTGAACTCAGAAGTGAACAAATCTCAGAAAGTTGTTTGAAAGGTAAAAACTGACAGTATTCATTTTAGAACAGAAACAAGTCTTCCATTTGAAGACAAGAGGAGTCCACATTTTTTGTTCAGAAGAATGCATGGGAATATGGCATTAAAGATCAGGACAGGGGTCCTGAAATTTGTTCAAGAGGTAAAGCATTAAGATCTTTAATGTTAATTGAATTTTTTTAAACTTTTTATTTTATATTGGAGTATAGCCGATTAACAATGTTGTGATTGTTTTAGGTGCACAGCAAAGCGACTCAGCCATGCATATACACGTATCTATTCTCTCCCAGACTCCCTTCCCATCCAGGCTGCCACATAACATTGAGAAGAGTTCCCTGTGCTGTACAGTAGGTCCCTGTTGGTTATCCTTTTTAAATATAGCAGTGTGTACAGTTGAATTTTTAATGTTCAGAATACAAAGTTCTGTTAATCACAGAGGACCCACTTTGTCAGTATTACTTGCATATCTTTAGAAGATAGTTTAACTCTTCAAGTAGTTCTAACTTCTCAGTCCATTGTGTAGCCTCTTATAATGGAGACAAAACTTTATGATAAGTCGAAAGCTTCCTTCAAAATCTCTCTCAACTCCTCCCTTTCCTCCATTTCCATGTGCACTTCTGCTCCCCCAGTTTAGCTGTCACCACTTCGTGGCTACACAGCAGCCACTGCCTCTTTCCCAGTTTTCCCGTCTTAGCTTCAGCCAGACCACCGTCCATGCAATCGCCCAATTTATTGCCCAGAGGTACTGCTCTCAGCACATACTATGAATTGCTGGCCATAATAGCTGCTCAATACATGATAACTTCAACTTGCTTTAAGTAAGTCTCCACTGCCCAAAGGAAAAAGCTTAAACTCAAAGCCCTGATGGTTTGTAAATAATAAAAGACTGTGGTACAATAAAGAATATATTTGGTATTTGTCTATTCCTGGTACAGAGCTTCTGAAACCTTTGGAATTTCCTGAGTGATGAAGTGCCTTTGTTAAGTTAATGAGGTGACTCATCTGGGCCTCTAGATAGTTTCAGGATAAGGGCTGGACATCAGAAGGACCAACCATGTAATTAGAGTGTTGGAACTTTGGGCCAGCCTGACCTCTGGGATTGGGGGTGCCTGGAGATTGAGTTCAATCATGAGTCCGATGATTTAATCAATTATGTCTGTGTAATGAAACCCCAATAAAAACCCTGGACACTGGAGCTCAGTGGAGCTTTCCAGTTAATGAACTCATAGATGTGCCTGGAGAGTGACATGCCCTGACTCCATGGGGAGAGGACACTGAACTCTGTGTTCTCTCCTAGACCTCATCCTATGCATCTCATTTGGCTGCTCTTGGTTGTATCCAATAAAGTTGTAATCATTGAGCTCCGTGAGTCATTCTAGTGAATTTTCAAAATGGAGGGAGTCATGGAACCCCCAAATTTGTAGCCAGTTGGGTAGAAGACTGGGTGGCCTAGCGACCTCCCAAGACTCATGGCTGGCATCTGAAGTGAGGGCAGTCCTGCGGGGGACTTTGCCCTTAACCTGTGGAGCCTGTACCAACTCTGGGTGGTCAGTGTCAGAACTGGGTTGGGGTAGAAACAGACCCCACAGTACTGGGAAGCTATTACTGGAAATCTACGGAAATAGATCAAGTTACCAGAGCATGATTTTGTACATCATAGGTGTAATGGAAAGACTGACTTACTAAAAGTCTCCCCAGGACCACAAAATGATAACTCTGCTTCCTCTAATCTGGCTTATGTGGAACCTGTTAGGATGGCCTCGTGGTAAAGAATCATGTCTGTGAGTCATTTAAACACAAGAGGAGTCAAAATATTTTGACTAGCCTAGGGCAAGGCGTTTGGAATGCATTGTGATCTATGGTCTTAATTCCACAAGGTCCTACCAATGGTTTATTTTGGCAGAAGACAACATAAGTGTCCTTTTCCACTTAGTGTCTCTGAGAAACATTCCACCCAGGCAAGACAACCAAGCCTGGCTGATGAGTTACAAGTAAATCGGGATGTTATGTACAAGGATTTGGAATTCTCTGTACTGTCTGCATCCCCAGTAGTAATTCTGAGAAGGATCCAGCTGCTAGTGCTGGTGGTAATAGTTATGGGAGGAGGGACGGCATTGCCTATTTATTGCTCAACAAGCTGTCTGTCTCCAATTTTGCCAGTAAAATATAGCAACAAAGGGAAAGAAAAAGAGAAGCCACAGGCACTGATCACCTATTGCCTACCAGGCTCAGGATGAGTGCTTTTACTTAAGTTAGCTTATTTCATCCTGGTAGCCTCGCTGAGGAGGAGGTATCTTCATCTCCACTTTACAGACACTCAAACTATGGCCCTGAGCTCCCTGAGGTCTCCCAGCTAGTGAGTTAGTAAGCCGTCTGGATCCAAATTTAAACTCTACACTCAACTTTACTGCCAAGTTTCCAGCTTTGGGCCTCACCCTGGCAGCCTGAGTTACACTATGGTTTAGGAAAGCAGAGAAAGGTTATCTTTTCACCCTCAACTTGCCTGGGGGTTGGAGGAGAGTGGTGGAGGTGGTTTAATCAATCCTCAACTTAGGCTAGAGGAAGCACCTGAGCCAGTTTTCCCCAGACAAGTCAAAGACTGCCACTGGCAAGCAACACTGAAATCTTTTTGCAGCCTTTTCTCTCAGCATTCTCTCTTTTAGGCAAATTGGTGCTAATTCTGGGACAGGCGGCAACAAGCAACCATCACAGCCTCCTAGAGACGTCCTTGGTGCGGCTGCCCAGGGCCCCCTTCTTGTGTTTAGAACACTCCCGCCTCTTCCCCAAGTTAACTCTGCCTACTTGTGAGTAACCAGCAGTGAGCCTGCAAGCAAGAATCCTTGAGCGTGCATCCCTCTGTCCACCAGAAGACCTGCTAGTGGGCTCAACACACGCTGAAACCACAGTGGGAGGACGAGGCTGGGGGCTCGGCACTGTTCAGTGTCTATTTGTCCTTAGGAAGGGGCCCTAGCTAGTGTGGTTGGCTCAGGATCTCACACTGGAGGGCCTGGGGTAGAGCACCCAGTCCACTGGTGGCGGAGGCTCAAGGGAGTCAGACAAGACACACTGATCTTCACGGTGGCCCTTGGCCACCAGCAGGGCAAGCGGCCTAGGACAGCATCTCACCTGTCCGAAATTGTGAACAGACAGGACTGGAGCCTAGGCGGAGCGCAGCCACTCCCAGACGGCACCTCGAGCTGAACAGTCTCCCTCCCGTCTCCTAAGGTTCCACAGCAGTTGATTTCCCATGGAAACAAGCAGAAATCTGTTTTAATCATCGGGCATTTTTAGTTTCCTAATTTGTATGGGAACCTGGAGATGCAGACATATGGTACATTCATCATCCCAGAAAGCTACAGCCGAAAGAAAAGCAGTTAAAGCCAGTCTTAAAACTGGAAACCTTCAGCTTATGCCTTCAAGTGACTTTCCTTAATCTCAGAGACTGTCAGCAGTGCTGCCAAAAGACCTGGTTCTGTTTCAGCTCAGTCCTTCCAGCAGGATTTGCGTTTGAACCTTGGTGTGTGCTTCCCCTGCAGCACAGCACAGCCGGCCAGCTCTTGCGGTTCGAAGGGGAGCACCCTTTCAGTGGCTGAACCAGATTGAGAGGGTGCAATGAGCGCTGGCTGAATTCTAATTCTGACCCCGGCACAGACTAGTCCTGTGACCTTAGGTTAAAACTGAGCTTCTCTGTGCCTCGTTATCTTGCTCTGAGAATTTCATTCAATCATTAGCAAATACTGAATACTTACTGAACATCTGTGGCAGGTACTGTTCTAAGAACTGGGAAGACAGCAGTGAACAAAATAGGGTCCCCACCTTTGTGGAGTTTAGATTCTATTGTGGGGAGATAAACAATAAAAGAGTAGGAGGCATAATATGTTAGCTGGTGATAAGGGTTATAATAAAGCAGGGGAAGGGAGTATCTGGGATGGGCAATTACCAGTTTAAGGTATGTGGGTCAAGGAAGTGCTCACTGGAGAGGAAGCAGCTGAGGAAAGGCTTGAAGGAGGAGTGAGAATGAGCCACGTTGATATCGGAGCATTTGCGTGGAGGCCTTGAAAAGGAGATTACCTGCTGTTGTTGAGGAATAGCAAGAAGTCCAGGGTGGCCACCCAGCCTCTGGTGTTTTGTTATAGCAGCTTGAGTGGACTGATACATAGGCTAGAGTTGGAAAGAGGGTATTTGTGACTAAGGGTGTCGAGAAGATCATGGGGAAGAGAATACCTGTGCATGTATCGGTTTGGAGAAGCTTTCTGGGCCTCCAAACAGAGAAGACTATGAAGCTGGAGTTGAGTTGTGCAGTGGAAATTGTATCTAGCTTGCAAGGATGCCCAGGGCCTGGCTCAAGTAGGACCCAATGAAACTTACTTTCTTTATCTTAAGGATGAGAACTCCGTATTGTTAATCTTTGTATTCTTAATATGTGCACAATAAATTTACTTGTTCCTAGATTTGAATTTAGTCACTTTATATAGTTCTAAGGTACTAAGGTACTGGAGACTTAAGGGTCAGGTCAGCGTAAAGTTCAGACTTCTGTCTAGAGCAGTTCTACCGAGCAGAAATGTAATGTGAGCCACACAGGTAATTTTAAGTTTTCTAGTATCCACGTTTTAAAAAATAAAAAGAAAGCAATGAAGTTGATTTTAATTACATTATTTAACCCTCAACACTCAAATTATATCCTTTCAACATGTAATCAGTATAAAACTATTGGTATGTTTTATTGTTTTTCACTAATTTTTCGAAATCCAGCATATATGTTATACGTACAGAACATTTCAATTCAAAGTAGCCCCATTTCAAGAGCTCAGTGGCCACATGTGGCTGGTGGCTGTCATACTGGACAGGGTAGTTCTGGTGGCAAAAGGGAGGGATTTTCCTCTCTTGCTTTATATTTTTATGAGCCTGGCATTTGACTGCAGAAACGTGGTGTATTTTGTCAGTCAGGGTCAGGTATTACTTGTTCCTTTGTTTTATATAGCAGGCAGTTATGTGGTTGCTACTCCTGTACATGTTGAAAACAGGATCTCAAAGTGTCTTTATGCCTTAACCACTTGGAACAGCAAATTGCCCTACAAGTCTCCTGCTTCACTTGTTCTTACCTCCCACAGGTAGGAACACACCCCAATCAGAACCACGAAGGAAGATCCAATCACAAAGCTTCTGCTGGTGTGGGTGGTCATCCTAATGGCTACATTTAAAAATACTGCCTTTCTCTGATTTTATGTTAAAAATCTCTGTGATGAAAAAGCATAAAAATGCTGGAGGGGGGCACAAATAACTTAAAATTTATGGCGGGAGATCTTCTAGGCAATGGCATACATAGGCAATAAGAACAAAGGGAAAACTATCCTGAATAACATAGAGCTCACAGAATAAATGGGACCTTAACTTATATTTCAGTTTATAAAAATGACTTCATGTACTTTTGCTGACTTGTTCATGTTTCTAACTTACAGAATTCCTCCCTGACTCCAGAATGTTAATGTTGGCACTTAATGGGGAGGAATACTACAAGGAATCCTGTTCTAAGCACTTTGAATGTATTAATTAATTTAATCCTTATAACGGTCCAATGCCCCATATCATAAACCTACAACAGGTTTGACCTATACCAACAAACAAAAACCAAAATAAAATGATGGTTAGAGGATCAGGGGTGGGGGGATAAGACTGATGGTGTTTCAGGGTACAGACTTGTAATGAGCAGTGAATTTGCCATAGAGATCTAATGTACAGTTAATGAATATAGACAGTAATACTGTACTATAAGTATGTAATGTGATAAATAAATATCACCTTAAATTTACAAAATCTTATCTGTCAAATTTATCCAGTAAATAATCATAAAAAAGAAACATTAAAAAACCTCTAACAGGTTTGAATCTCAGCTCTGTCACTTGCTAGTTAGCAAACTCTCTGAGACTCAACTTTCTACTTTGTAAAATATGAATAACAATGACTCAATTCACAAGACTGTTGTGCAAATTAACACAGATTAACAAGATTGTTGTGAGGTAGTGTGTGAAATGTACGCAGAACAGTGCTTGACACAGTAAGGTCTCAATAAACATTACTACTATTATTGGTGACAAATGGTTACATTACAAATCTTGAGGAGAGAGCTTACAGATGTTCTAAGGGAAAGAGGCTGCAGGATTAGACTCTCTTCTTCTAGCCTTTAACAGGCTATTATTAGACAGCGGTTTTCTGCTTCAAGAACCACAATTTCCCCTGTCTATATATTAGAAAGTTTTGGGGTCTATGCTAACATTCAAGGCATTGGAGAACTCTTTCTAGATTATCTAAGCCAAGAACGTATTCCAACATCACTGACATTTTTAAAGTAATTTTAAATAGGTATTACATGTACATGATGCAAAATTAAAAGAAAATACAAAAAGATATGCAGAGAGTAGGGTATACAGTGTTACGATTTTTTTGTGTGTGTATCCACCAGAGATATTGTGAATATCCAAGCTTACACACTCTCTCTTTCAAACATTCAATCAGCAAATGTATTCAACTGAGTCTATTGTTTTTACTGAGATACAGTATTGATTAGTGTTTCCCCAAGGACACTTTCTTACAGGTGCACAATAGCTACTGACTCTTGGTGATCATCTCACCAAAGGCCCCAGAGAGGTGTCAATAATCAGGGAAAAGAAGCAAGCAGGGGGTAAGACGAGAGCTCAAGGGAGGAGGGTGAAGCTGGTGAGTGACCCTGGCTGACAGACGTGGCTCTAAGAATTTTAAATGTACTGTCTTACTGAATTTTCCCAACAAGTTATTCTCTCCCATTTTGCAGATGAGATAATGGAGGTGTGGAAAGGTTAAGTGACTTGACCAAGGTAACACAGCTAGAAAGTTGGGGAGGCAAGATTCAGACTTAAGTCTGGCAGGTTTCAAAGCCCCAAGCCCAAGGACTTCCACCCTAGGGGGAGGACAAAGGGATCAGGTACCCAGGAGGGTGGGTAGGGGCTGGATTGCCAGTTGTTTTAAATGCAGGGAGGGGGACTTCCCTGGTGGTACAGTGGTTAAGAATCCGCCTGCCAATGCAGGGGACACGGGTTTGAGCCCTGATCCGGGAAGATCCCACATGCCGCGGAGCAACTAAGCCCGTGAGCCACAACTACTGAGCCCAAGTGCCACAACTACTGAAGCCTGCGTGCCTAGAGCCTGTGCTCCACAGCAAGAGAAGCCACCGCAATGAGAAGCCCGCGCACCGCAACGAAGAGTAGCCCCCAGTTGCTGCAACTAGAGAAAGCCCGCGTGCAGCAATGAAGACCCAACACAGCCAAAAATAAATAGATAAATAAATAAAAATAGAATAAAAATAAATGCAGGGAGGGGTTGGGAGGTGAGATCTGAAAAACCTAACAATTATAACGTCAAAACAACACACAACAGGAAGAGACCATAGTCAACAACCCTTCTCTGTCTCAGCACCTCTTCAAACCTGTGGACTTTAAATGTTCACAGAGGTCAGCTCTAAGACAAGCACCCAATAATGGTGACGTTTTGTTGGGGAAGACAGACGGTCTACCCTCGGTGCTGCCTTACTCCATCCCCAGAATCTTCACTTCAGAGGCTAAGTGGAAATCAGTTATCATCACTTGAGCACATAACCAAGATTTCTGTAAGTGAAAATTCCTGAAAAAAAATAAGATCTGTTCTTCAGTTCTGGTGGTGGTGCTGCTATAACAAAATGTCACAGACTGGGTGGCTTAAACAACAGACATTTATTTCTCACAGTACCGGAGGCCAGAAGTCCAAGGTCAACATGTCGCCAATTCAGTTCTCGGTTGAGGATCCTCTTCCTGGCTTGTAGACAGCTGAATTAAGATGGGGAGAGGGAAAGAGAGTCCCATACTCTCTCATTTTATAAGGACACTAATCCCATTGTGGAGGCTCCACCCTCATGACCTCATCTAAACCTAATTACTGCCCAAGACCCCACCTCCTGACATCATCATATTGGGGGTTAGGGTTTCGACATCTGCATTTTGGGGGGGGACACTTACATTGAGTCCATAATATTAACAATGACAAAATAATGCATGCATACAGAGTTTGGCAGTTGGCACAGAAATTTCACATAAATCGCCTCATTTGCACCTCACATATGTTATTGATAAGTTAGTTTTTATTTTCCTTGTTTTAGGGATGAGGAAGCTGAGTTGAGAAGGATTCAGTGATTTCCCCAAGGTCACCCAACTAGTAAGTGGCAGCAGTGGGGTGCAAACTCAGGTCTTCTAATTCCAAATCCCGTGTTCTTTCAGCTGCATGAGGAATCAGGCCACTCTGCCTCAAGTATTAACAACAGCAACAGTGAAGCAGGAACAACAACTGACATTTATTTAGTGCCCTACTAAGTGTCATTCTCTTTGAAAACATTATCTCCTAGGACAGGTACAATTATTCTATTTTACATCCCTGAGAAAACCTAAAATTATCAAGATCAAGTCACTTTCCAAGATCACACAGCTACTACATGACAGAACAAGTATTTGAACCAGGTCTGGTTGAACCTAAAGATTATGTTCTTATTAAATGCTCTGCACTAGTGGCCTTTGAAATGCTCTTTGAAAAACAGTATGTAAGATGAAAATATTCTGTTAGACATATTTATGGAGATTTTAGTCAAAAATGGATTTCTTGCCCTTTAAAAGCATTAGAGTCCTACAATGTACTCTATTGAAAGTCCTATTGTTTAGACACCACAGATGGAGGACAGATGTTTCTTTATGCTCTGAAAGGTCCACTCTATGTAGCTGACCATAATGAGACTGTATCTTGTTCTGAATGTTTCAGAAAAATGGCATCGGACAGATCATTCCAAATGAAAGCCAAATCAAAGAAGTGACTGCATAGATTTGATGAAAACAACAACACAATGTTATTCAGTGGTTTGGGTGGGAACTTTTCATTTCAGAGCTCATTCTGAACCACACAGACATTTTCAGAGGCGCTCTACCCTAAAATTCAGCCTGAAGGCAGAGAAGTGCACGTATGTCTAATGGAGACTTATGTGATGGGGTGGGGTGCCGCAGGTCCAGGTAGTGCGATGCTGAACTTTCTTTCAGTATGTTACAGAATCACAGATAGAATAAAGGCCCTAAGCCGTGGAGACTGAGTGAAAACTTTGCTGTGACTTAAATATGACTATTCATGTAAATGGATGCTTTCTGTGAATTCAAGAGTCATACTTTAGTGCCTGGGCATATTTTAAATGCCCACTCGGGGAAGAATATCTAGACCTTTAAGATAATACTTAAGGTAATATGTCATAGCCTTTGTTGTGTTTTGGAGTCACGATTGCAAACTGTGAAAGTCTTTCAGGACCAATAAATGAGTGCACTTACGTTTTGACCACGCTGATTTCCAGGTTAGGAAGTCCATTTGTATTCCACAGAGAATCATAACATCTCAGAGCCTAAAATTGGCCTTAACAGTCACCTAGGTCAATGCTCCTCATTTTACCAAAGAGGAAACCGAAGTGGGCCTAGTCAGGGTTAGTGACGTTCTGGAGTCACTTAACAAGCTGGGAGAATGTTCCCTGAAGACCTCAAGGACACTAGGTCCAGGTGGTGTTTGCAGACTTGGTTGAGTTTTTGCATAGTATCTAAGAACACAAACTCTGAAATCAGATCTGGATTCTAAAGCAGAGTTTTTGTTTACTAACTGTGTGTGTTTTTGTAAAACATTTAACAAAGCCTCAGTTCTCTCATCTGTAGAATGAGCATAAGATTTTCATGCTATAACCTCATCATACCCATTATACCCTCAAATCATGTACCCAAAGTTCTATTGAAACTTCCTCATGCTGTTTACTTGCCCACAAGCCTTCGACAACTTATTGTTTTCAGTCTGTCCACAGAAGTACCCACTAGCAGTTTCTGGCACATACACTTGTCCTTAGGCTTTCTGGCTGACCCACTGGCCCTGGGATGAGGTTTGCCAATGCCTGGCTGTCTGCTTTTCATTCATTCTGTACCTGCAATGTGCTGGGCACCATACTAGTTGAAGGGGATACAAAGACGAACAAGATTTGGTTTCTGTTGTCAATTTACTGAGGAGGAAATCTATAAATAACTTCACTACGTTGTTTTAAAGTTCAGGAATAAAAGCACTGAACTCCAACTTGGGGGAAGGAAGGTGGTCAGAGACAAAATATTTTGTCGTAGTCTTAAAGAATGAATGGAAGTTGACAGGTAGATAGGTAGGTAGGTAGGTAGATAGATAGATAGGTAGATGATAGACAGTCTTCCAAATTTATATTGAAGGAAGGGACCTCTGATTGAGAGAGCAGCATGGGCAAAGGCACGGAGGTTTGGAAAGGCCTGGCACAGAGGACTGCCATGCCGTTCCCTGTGCTGGGCCTGTAGGAATGCACATGGGAAGTCCAGCACTGCCCCGAGGATTTGGAGTCTGACCAAAAGCAAACCACTGGGGTCAGGTCACATGGCTGCTTTGCTAAATCTCACAGTGCACCAAAGGGCGAGAACATTAACATTTCCAGTGAGTCGCATGTAAATGACTCTCTCTTTCTCAAGGTACTCAGGTGGCGGTGGGGGGCTTCTTTCATACTGGGCGACAGAGTAAAGAGTCAACACAGTAACATCTCTGATGCTGACGTCATTCCCGTCATGTGGCCTTGGATTTCATTTTCTCAACCTTCTTCTCTCTATAGTTACAAGAGGCAAGACTTCTTCTTTTAATCACACCGCCTGGCTGTGAGAGAACAGACAAGAGTGTGACTTAACCAGGGAAGGGGGGATGTGAGGAGCAGGGCCTTTCCCAGTCCCCCTGTGGTCCCTCCACAGGCCTTCCCTCTATCCCCTCAACCTTCCCCACACCCTGGTCCTCTCCCCAGCAGAAATGGCCCTACTGGGAGGGGAAGACAAAACCCCTAACAGGGCAGGGGTGCTGACTTGTCCAAGTGTTGGGCAGGCACCCTGGTTGCCCAGGGCAAAGTGAAAAAAAAACAGAAAAAAGGACAAGGTTTAACGAGCTATGCAATCTTTCTCCAAAACCCACAGCTGGGCTACACCCGACCCTGCCTGTTCCTTCTCCCCCGACCCTTCCCGACGTGAAGCTGTGTGAACAGTGGGTCCAAGGGCTCTGTCCAGGTCCTGAGCACCACCCCATCTGCCCTCCCCAATGATGTGGAATTCTCACTGGTGTGTGCTGTCCACAGATTTGTGAACTCCTGGTACAGTAAAACACTTTTATGTCAAAAAAAAAAAAAAGAGTGTGACTTGCCTTCTCAAAGAAGACTCTGACTGCCCTGTTCTCAGCAGTGCCCTCAGTGCTGGTGGATTAATGCTTGTTACCAATGGGAAACCCAACATGCCTTCCTTTGCACCGTAACTTGTTCACCTGATTGTTCCCAGGGAGATGAGGATGCTTCCCAGGGCATGGTTTTCTCAGCCATCTCTTGGCTGCCCCTCCTCTTCATATTAGAAGAGAGAAGAAAGGGAGGAAAGAAAGGGCCCATGTGCTCCTGATGGGTCAGGTTCTCCTTGTCCTGGTCTGGTGTACTTTTCTCATTTGGAGGAGAACATGCCCTTCCCACACGTCAGCCAGTAGGATGGTCAGACATTCACGGAGAACCTCAAAGCCCGGTGCCGAGGCTCAGGTAGCCATGGGTGCTGTCTACACCAGGTTTACAGTCTAGTCAGGAACACAGACGTTAAACAAGTAGTAGTTGCCAAGATAATGGTATCTAGTATTACCAAGGTAATACTATGTCAAAGTAGAGTGCCAGTTGCCATGAGAACATGCAATGGGGGAACGTAAATCTGGTCAGGCAGGTGCTACCCTGAGGAAGTGAGCATTTAACTGGAGAAATGGGTGAACCTGAGTTAGTGAGACAAATGGAGCATGGAAGAGCCTTCCAGGCAGAAAGAAATACATGTGCAAAGAGCAAGGTGGAAAAGAGCGTATTTTAAAAGATTTTTTTACCACCTTTGGAGGAAAACTCATTAGAGCTAACACGTAGTGAGCACCCACTGGGGACCAGACAAAATGCTAAGCATTGTACGTAATTTCCTGGGATCCTCCTGAGATCGAGAGAGGTTTGTTTCCATGATGGTGGGACCCTGTTTGTCTTGTTCCCATTGATCCCACTGTATCCTCAACACCTAAGGCAGGCCCTGGTTAGAAGCAGACACTAAATATTTGTAGAATAGAGTCTACATTTTACAGATGAGGAAACTGAAGCTCTGAGAGATAAGGTTACCCAAATCTTACTGGTAGAGATGAGACTCCAGCCCAGGGTGCAGCCGAGAGCCTTCCCGGCAGCCGGCTGACAGCCCAGCTCCAAGACAGTGGACTTGCTTTCTCCTCTTCTAGACACAGCAGAGCCACGTCGAGGCCTGGAGCAGTCCTGAGCTGGGCACCAGAGCACAGAATAGGTACACAGCACACAGCTCCAGGACAGCTCACCATGGGTTCGGTCAGCCTGATGGGCACACAGTCTGCCCTTGAGCTGGCACCTAATTGGAGCTTTACCCTAAATTCAGGGAGGAGCTGACATCTCTCAGTGCACCAAAGCCTGGAGGTGTGTCTCTCGAACTGGGAACCTGTTAGCTGACCAAACACTTAGGCCCAGAGTCCCATGAAACAGAAACCCAAAGCTGAAAACCTGGAGGCATCTGTTGGTCCCAGATCAGACTCTGGGCTGGACATCAGTGGTGATGGATCAGCCTCAGATTTCACACTTCGGTGTTAAAGCCCAAGAGAACCTCCCAGGTCACCTTTGTACCTGTGCAACCTGAGGCCATTTCTCCTAGTAAGGGAAATGTAGCCTGAGCTGATGAAGGCCCTCCTGGGAATGCTCCTATCTGCCCTGCCCTACATGGCTCCTCTTCACCGCACACCTGGCTCTCCTGATGGGGTGCTTGGCAGAGCAACACTTGAAAACCATCCCATCCTCCTTCACTTGCTATTATGCTTTAAGTTCTTCAGTGAATAAAAGACTTGTTCATATGTCATAAAAGTGAGTCATTTACAAAGCCAAAAAATAAATGTATGACATGCTCAAGCTCTTAAGAATATTACTCATTATTAACCCTCATCAACACTTCCCACTCACTGAGCATCTTATATAGATCCGAATACTGGAGTTGGAAGGCACCCCGGGGAACACCTAAGCTCATCCTCCCATTAGCCTCTGTTAGACGGGGACCCTGAGCACACTGGCGTCCTCAGATCACACTGGAAACGGCAGCAGCAAGGGCCAATGCCAAATCCTAGAAGTCACAAGGACCCCACATTCTCTCCCACTATGAGCTGGCCTCTGGCATCCTCAGCATCTCCAAACTCCCGAGCCACAGCTCACCCCGAGAAGCTGATTTCCTGCAGCCCCTCCGGTCAGGAGCTCAGCTGGGGCCTCTGCTGATTATCTGAGGCAGCACCCCAGCCATTTGGCTCATTTCCAGTCTTACAAAAAAAATTTTCTGTGGGCGCTCTTTTCTAAGCTGGGGGAGTTAGACTCACCACCAGAAAGAAAAAGGGAGGCGGGCCAGTTTCTTTCATCTTCTAGAAGAATATAAAAAGCAGCTAATGTAATGGTGTGAAGTCACTTGGTAAGTCATCTTTTTTTCCTGAGCCAAGCTTGGTGAAAGGAGTGGAGTGTCATGTGAGAGCTGCAGTCTCACTGTGTGAAGGGCCTTGGAGGCGGCTGGTCTGGGCAGCTCACAGTGGGTCTGACATGTCCCTTGTCTTGAAGGGCAGGCATTTTGAAAAAACCAAGGGGGAATGCCAAGTGAACCAGTGCTTCAGGGAGTGGGTTCTTAGAGCTTGAGGTGAGGCTTTCTCCATGCTTAGCAGTGTGTGTTCAGCTAATAGGCAGAGCCAGGGAGGGACACAACATCGGCTTAGGGTGAGGAACACAGCTTCTTATCTGTAGCACAGCAGGAATTCAACAAGGACAGCATCACCCATCCCTCCTCCCCACTCTCCAAACGTCTACATCAGCAGAACGAATTTAGAACCAATTAAGCCTGAACTGTGATTGGTAGTCATTTTGCAAGTCTAAAATGTCTGCCAGCATCTCCCTATAATAAATCAAGACTCTCAGGGAGTTAAACTGGAACTGCAATTCTGTATAAAACCCAAACCGACTGGGAGCCCCATGTGTACCTTGAAGCAAAAGCCAAAATGTTGACAACTCTTTTTAACAGGATGAGGTCTTCATCCATCGTCTCCCACAGGGTCTGAAATTCAGAATGGCACTCTGTTCTTCTAATGAGAGCACATGTGCTCATAGTTTAGGTTAGGACATTGAAATAAAAACTCTGCTGCTTCAAAAATAACCATGAAGTTTAAAATTACATTAGTCCTTTGGATGAAATTGTTATATTTATACTAAAGGGTGTTTAAAACTGTGTGTTTGTGTATATGTATGTATCTGCATGCATATCAATCTTTTACCAGAATGTCTTGCACAGTCTAAAGGACAGAATACTGGATTAGATGTCGAAACCCTAGGCTGTTCTCACACCACCATCATTTGCTTGTCATATGACCTTGGCAGTGTGCACTATACAAAAAGCAGAAATTTGGTGGTACAGAGTCTCCAGTTCAAACCTGGGTCTGCCACATCCTAGCTATATAATCTAACATATAACTCAATATGTCATTTAACCATCCTGGACCAATTTCTTTTTTCTATAAAATGGAGATCGTACCTATCTTAACACGTTTTAAACATTCGTGATGTTACTATGACAAATGCTTTAGTAGTTCTCAGTAATGGTAACTACTGATGGTTCCTTTCAGAGTCTAGTTTTCTTACAAGTGAAATGGGGAAAGAAGCCTCACATGCTTTGAGCCCGGTACTGCATTGGCACAGGAAGGGTTATTATCAGGATGTAGGACGTAACTAAAATGAAGGCACCTTGTTAGAGAAGGCACAGGACCTGCAGTTAGGGAGGAGGCCTGGGTGCTAGTCTTGGCTCTTCCACTAGGCTTTGCTTATAGACCATCTGTGCTCCTGAGAGCCAGACCCGAGAGTGGAAAGAGCACTAAACAGGGGGACATGCAGACTTAGGTGCCACCTCCCTCAGACAGTGGGTTTGTGATCTCGGACAAGCCATCTAGGCTTTCCTCTTCAGAAAAGTCTCCATGGTTTCTTCCAATTGGAAAGTTCCACAATTCTAAAATTACATTAGGAGATGAAGGGGGAAAATAAAAAGGTTAGGTGACTCTTTGGCTCAGGAGAAGGCAAACTAGGATAGATATGGAATAGGAGGAAGCGCTGGGCGTAAAGGTGATAGGAGACCAGTGAGCTCTGAAAACCAGAGCATGATCTGTGAGCCTTCAAACACCCAGGTGGGTGAGAGGGGATAAAGTGCTAATCTCGGGTGCTGTTTACCTAAACCTCTGAAGAAACGGCTTTGCAGACCTGTAGGTTAAATAGGATTCCTCTGAACAGTCATGAGATGTTGAGAAAGTTATTTTTTCATTTGTTTTCTCATCTGTAAAATGGGAATCACACACCAAATAAAACCTTGTTGGATGGATTGAGACAACACACATGAATAACCTGGGGCGGGGGGCGCACCTGGCCCGTAGCAGGAGGTAAATAATGTTACTGTTGTAATTATTTCCCCCGATATGATGTTTCTCCCGAGGTGACAGACTCCAAGCTGAAGGAGCAGTGATGAAATGATTAGATTTTTATCTTTCCTCAGTTTGAAGCCATTAGTGAGGCTTATGATGTATTGTTTTGCCCAGGTATCACAGGTCCAGCGAATTTCCCTCAGGCCTCTTAACGCAGACTGAATCAATGCTCCTTCACTTGGCTACTTCTTCAGGATTTCCCTTTTCACAGAGTAGTTGCCTGAGACTGGTTCAGTCTATTATGAAAAGGGTGACAGAATGGCTCTTTTCTCCCCATAATGATCTGAGTAGTTTCTTTATGAAATACTATAGAGGCAATAAGACAAGGATGTGAATCCTAACCCAGTTCAAGGAAAGATTAGAAGGAAACTCTCTTCACACAGGTGGCATTTGGTCTCCCCAGTGTTTAAACATTTGCCTGGGTACTAATTTACAAGGAGCACCAAATATCATTGGAATAATTGGTAATAGGTCAGGACCAGTTAACGCGGGTTTTCACATGCCATTCATTAGGTTACCAGCCTAAGGAATGCAAATTGGTCCTACTTCCATTCAGCACAGTGAATAAGTCTGTTATTTGGAATTTGAAAATTGTGACAGGAAACCACCTTGAAGGAAGGGAGAATCTTGATAACTGAAAGACATTTATTTTTTCAAATACATTCTGACTTTATTCAACATGTTATATGCAATGGTCCAAATCGATTATTCCTCTTCTGATAAAGTTACCACAACTTGAGGTAGCTGAGAAACCATCCTTTCCCTACTATAATCCCATTTGCCTCAGGTTCCTAAGGTTGCAAGCACGCCTCGCCAGCTGACAACCACATTCCCCTGGACATTGTGATTTGAAAGACATTTTTTTTTTTTTTTAAGATTTTTTTGATGTGGACCATTTTTTAAAAGTCTTTATTGAATTTGTTACAGTATTGCTTCTGTTTTATGTTTTGGTTTTTTGGCCACGAGGTGTGTGGGATCTTAGCTCCCCGACCAGGGATCGAACCCGTACCCCCTGCATTGGAAGCACCCCCTGCATTGGAAGGCGAAGTCTTAACCACTGGACTGCCAGGGCAGTCCCCTTGAAAGACATCTATGTCGATGGGTACGAACTAAAACATCTCCCTTGATGTGATGGGTATTTAATACTCTCAAAGTTGGGATTTAGTAAAGGGTGATTTGTGTAAGCTTGGAATATGTGGTTAGGACAATGCTAAACAGCCCAGTCAGAGAGAGAGAGCGAGAGAGAGACTGGAGGGTGTAGGGCCTGAGATCTGGGAAGGGCCAGAAGAGTAGGATGCTCTGAGGGGGAAAAAGAGAGGGGAGACCCAGCAGCTGAGAGGCCTGCTCATGAGGCCTGGGGAAAGAGACTGTCTACTGGGAGTGTTTGACAGAAATGCTATGAGGACCCCTACCTCCATCTGTCTCTCTGCTCAATCATCTTTACGCTCTACCTTACTCTTGTGAGAGTTTTGCTTTTGGAGAAGGAAATAGACAGCTGGCATAAAGGTTCATGATTTTTACTAATAGAAAACCAGTTTCCCCCATCTCTACCAAGTACATATTGAATGAATAGTCAAAGCATGTTTAAAGGGGTGACAAATTGTTACCTGCCCAGGGCACCTACATGTCTGGTCTGGTCCTGGTGCCGGGCACTGCATGGGGTTTTCTAAGTGCATCTCATTTGAGATGGAGTCACTGAGATTCAGTGAGGGCCACTGAATTCTCAAGATCTTACCTTAGGTGGGGGGCGGGGCTGCATTTCATAAAGGCAGGGCAAGGAGAAACTGAATAAAAGGGGAGGAAATAGGAACCAGGCGAACTTCTATTTGATTTCTTCTCATCTCAGCGGCAGAGGGAGGCAGAGAGTAAAAAACGATGTGCCTGAGCCCTAAATGAATAAACAACAGGCCTGTGTAAAAAGGCACACAAAATTTAAGGTATTTGTTATAAGAAATAATTTGCAAAGCTTCTCAGCAGCACACAGGCAGTTCTATAGAGTCATTGGTATTTAGGAGGCAAGACTTAGAACTCTTGTCTAGAGCATGATGAGACAACACAGGGTGAAGAGAGACTCGTATTTTCCAAGTCGAAAAATGACTGCATTTTTCGCATGTTGAAAAATGACTTTTTTCTGATCCTTCGTTGGCATATTAGATACATATTCCTCTGTAAATATGGGGCTGAGTTCAAGGTCTGGCTTTGTGCTTTTGGATAAACTGCTTTCCTCTGGACCTCGGAGATGAGAGGGAGAGAGTAAACAAGCTAGGACCCTGGATTTCAGAGAATCCAGACTCATGTCAGAAACCCAAACATGAGCTGCAACTCCAGGGCATCAAACGGTGGCCTCAACGGCACCGACACAGCCTCTGTCTGCACAGCCAGGCCCCCTTCACAGCATGTTTGAAAAGTGATTTTGGAAAGTGGAGGCGAGTGCTGAACAACGTGGGCCACCCATGCTCATGGGGGCAGGTGACTGCCCCGTGGCCTGTTAGCACAGGACCCAGTGCCCAAAGCACCTTGCAGTGACGCCTTAGGTCAGGCACTGGCTTCGTTCCCTCAACATCTGCCCATTCCTGAGGCATTTAGGGTGAGGGAAAGCCTTGCCTGAAGTATGCATTTCCTGGGAAAAATAGGACCATCTGGTTTCCTTCATCATCTGGTTCAGTCTATAACGAGTTCTGTCCTCCAGCAGAGAAAAAGTTCTTACTATCTGCTTTCTAATGTGTTCCTGAAACTGTGTAGGTGGTTGAGAGAGAGAGTCTTCTATCCAAAAGTTCAAACTATTAAGTGCCTAGTTTACTTGATAATTCGTGTGTTTTCTCCCTTTACTAAACCCTCACAACATTTCTTGTCTTGTAGTTTTTTACCTTTTATTTACCTGGTCCACTATTTAATGCTAGTGCGAAACTAACAGTAGATGGAAAAACAGGAGCCAAGAAGAGAGGGAGAGAGATGGGTTGGTTGGTGAACATCAGTCCCCAAGGATGAACACTATTGGACAGATGGACTTATTAGGAGTGACAGATTCCACACCGTCAACACTCCCCCCCAGTGAATTCTAGAATCAATTCAACAGTTTTCAGGGACTTGATAATTTGTGGCCATTGTAGCATACTCTGAAAACTCATACTACTGTTATGAGATTCATATGTAAATCTAAAATCCATCATTTGGTGAACAATATAACAGTACAACTGCACAGGAAACCCTGGGAAGAGGAGGGAATCACTTCTGGAACTTGGGCACTGATACGTGTATACAGGTACAATTAGTCCAGTCAACTTCTTCCAATACTGAATCTGTTTTTATTTGCCATTTATTATAAAAATTGAATCTTTATTTTACACAAAAGTTATTTTAAGAACAGTAAAGTTTACCAAAACCTACTGAATCTCAGGCAGAGGGATTTACCACCAAAATGCAGATTTACATGGTAAACCTGAGGGCCAAAATCATTCAACTCAAAACAATCTCACATTTTCTAGTAATCCATTATCAGAAGCAAAAACCAATTATGTACGTGTTTCAGAATATGTGACAAAGACAAAAATACAAATGCTAGCCTTCACTGTGAAGCTAACCAAAGAAAATGTCTCTACTCAGGATTGGCCCATTATTTTGCTGAGAGTGAAACATTTGAAGAGTTTTTAAAATATTTAAGCATAAATATTTAGGTTTATATACAACACATATATACACAAACACATCCATTCTAATTCTATGCCCCTTTGTATTTTTTAAATTGCACCATCTCTGTTAGAGATTATATAACATGCAGCAGGCATTCCTAATTGTTTTCCTCAGCAGTAGTGTACTATACAAGTCAAATGCAAAATTTAAATATGAATTAATTTCAACCAGAAGCCAGCTCAACTCAGTACTTTGGTTCACATGTTCTATGTTAATGCTTTAGGGTTGATGAAATTGTTCATATAAAAAAAAAAAGTTGGAGAGAATGTAATCCATTACCAAAGGTACTTAGTAGATAGTTCCCAGTGGATGTAGAAGTGATGGACCAGAAACAGGAAGAAACCAATTAAATAGGACTGCAGTTTTTTCACTGCTTCAGCTTTCATATCCAGCTGAAGATAAGAAATAATTATATCCAGGGCATTTTGCAACAGTTACTAGTTTAGGCCATTTCATGTATATAATGTCTTCATAATTCAAACCAGGATGCAAAATAACTCCTCCCCCCTCCCACCAGCCTTCCTCTTGTTTCCAGAAAGAAATAAACACAGAGTCTGATGCAATATACAGTTCCTGAAAACAAAGTGGATTTACAGTTATATTCTCATGCTGTTGGTACAGATGAGGGATCATTGGATCAGCTCTAAACACTGCAGGGATGGGTCAAGTAGAACTATTCAATTAGGCATAATTATAGGCTCTGGCTTCTCCCCAAATAAATACATGCTCAAGTATTATCGCAAGTTCTCTAGCACACATATATTTTGTTACTATATAAATTTAAGGAGATGGGTGAGTGGAGAGGGAAAACAAAATACCTTATGTGGATGGGACAATGCTAAGAGAAAGTGACGATGCAAAGAGCATTTGATTGAAGATACAAGGAAATAAAGCTATAAATCCACAGAATAATTGTTTGATTATTTTAATGGTTTCTGAACCCATCAATATTATGCAATACTTTAATTCAACATACAAAATTTGAATCATGAGACACCTGAAGAACAGAAACAAATATTTTCACTATCAAACAATAATGTTACACAGATAACTCACTGCAGCTCACCACAGCACACACATTGGAGCTATGCCACAACAATGAGACCTTGAGGATCTCTATTTACCCTGTTTAACACAAACATTTGCTAAGTGACAGTGAAACATGGTGATATCAGAGGAAAAATGAAGACTGAGGATGAAGAATGAAAACACCGTATCTATGTGCCACACAGATATACCCTGATGTATGTTAGTGAAGGAACACTACACCTTACAAGGAATGCTCAAAACCACTTAGGTCGCTGACCAAGTTTGAGCATTTAGTTTTCTTTTAACATTACAACTAAGAGAATAGAATACTCCATGATTACAAGTAAGGAATAAAAAATAATTAATATCCTAGCGTTAACCTACAACCTCTTACAACTTTGGAAAAATATTAAACATATCCAAAACTAATAAATTACATTTTGTATACATGGGGCGTGTGTGTGTGCAAGCTCATCATTGTGTATCTGTGTGTGTGAAGGTAAATAAAATGAACCAATGCTAGCATAAGCCTTCAACTTTGTTCTGAATAACATCCATATTTATTTTTTGGAAAATGCACTACACATTCTTGGAAATCAAGCATCAACTAAAGTCTTAAAATTATAATTGAATAAACTTCATTTTCTTCATTTAAAATCCTCTTCCAAATTGAAGATCTGCTCCAACATTGCAGTAAAGGTGGCATCAAACACCACAGTTTTGTGTGTTAAGTGGTGGTTTCAGAGTTCATGGCATCAGTGCTACATCATTTCAAAAGTTACCTAAACACTGGAGTGTAGGATTGAAATAAAAAAGTAAACCTAAAAACTATGGCATCAAGAACAACAGAGTTTGCATTAGTAACCAAACCCTGGTGTTTGGAAAGAAGCTTACAAAACTCATTATTGATCCTGATAGAAATTTAGAAGGGTGATAAGGAAGGTTTGGCTAGTGACTTCTGCAGGTGAACAGAACTGGTGACTAGCCGGGAGGAGTTGTAGTTTGTCAGGGGAATAGTAGCAAATCTGAAATTTGTTTTAAAAACTCTTCCTTATAGAAGGGGGTAAGATTTTTCATACACATTATGGCTAATTATATGGCCCAAAACATTTAAACATATTTCTATGTATCATATTCACGTTCCAAACATAAGATAATCCTATCCAACACCGGAATCGGTACACATGACAATTCTATTGTGCAACAGAGATGTGAAACATTAAAATGACAACGAACTCAACATTGAAAAGACTGAAAACAACAAAAAACCCTAGATATAGTCAGAATCCGTTTTCTGAAATCCTACAAGAAAGTTTCATCAGTTATGCCTGGCTCCCTGAGAACTTGAATGTTCTGACTAAAGGCAAGTTTTGGTAAGAATTGCATTTTTACACTGTTCTTTCTCATTCAGAATAAACAATAATGTTCTAGGCAGCTTTTGGTGTTTTATATTTTTTATAGCTATTACTCAAATTTCATTTGATGTGAACAATTCTTTTCTCTGTGTTAGTCCAGGGGTGTGTGGCAGGTGAGGGAAGCTACATTTTGCCATAACTTAGACTCACTTTCATCTTTCTGGAAGGGACAAAGCAAGAAAAAACATACCATACAACACAATTCCATGTTTACAGTACTCTTTACCCATAGTGTTTTCCAGTTTTGTCTAGGTGCAGTTAATAGATTACGTCATAGTTACATCCAAAACGAGACGGCATCACAATGCCTAGACCCATTAGAGAAAAACACATTGAAAATGTACATTTCCCCAAAATGAGTCAGTCGATTTTATTCATTTTACGATATGCATGATAATAAAAAGCCAAACACAAAGCTCTTTATAAAAAAGAGCAAAATGTATTCCAGAAAAGTTAGACAAAGGCATGAGATGGATTTGTTAACCAGATCTATTTCTTTGTGAGCTTTGAGAACTCATTTTAAGCACTGAATTTTAAGCTGAGTGTTTTACATTATAATCCTATCTAGAGATCATGCAGATGGAGAAGAAAGTATTTTGCTTAACTCTTACTTAATTTCCACAGAACGCTTTAAAATCAGTTTTAAAGATCCAAATCTGCACCTCTCCCCTCCATCACAGTTTTTGAAGTAATTAAGAATTGTACCCGTACAATAGCACAGCACTAGGGAAGAGAGAGGTAGATGATGTGGCCATCCTCTTACAAGGAAACCCCCCAAATATTTTAGGGCATGAAACACAAGGCTTTTGTTATCCAAAAGTAATTAGTTGCAGAGTACAAAAACATTTTGGAACAGAATGTGCACAAATATGAGAATCATAAGCAGCCAAAACCAAGTATATTAATAGTAAATTCTTAAAGAAAAGGATGTGTTCTCTGTACCTTACAAAAATTATTCTCACAGATTTTGAATCCAAGATTATACAATAAAAAATATTTGTATGTTTTACATTTAATATAAAAATCATTAGCAAATAAAAAAGGCTTTGATGATATACAAGAAAAAATTTGAGCATATATTAATTTTTAGGATGCCCCGAGGGTGACATGTCCTAAGAACTCTGCTCCTGTTCTATGCAAAGGCCAAAGGCAGGCACTTTCTCAGGGTTCATCATTGTTGTCAAGAGAAAATCAGATGGAGGAAGACTCAAAACAAGCTGGGACAGGAAGTAAAAATTAAGCCAGAAGGAATTCTGCCTAGCACAATGTACCCTGCCTAAAAATATTTAAGACCATAAATCAAAGACAGTGCTCAGTGTACATCAAGGGAATTTATGTTGATGAGTTTATGGTCTAGGTGATAAATATCAAAACAGGAAGTCAGTTAAAACAAGTATGCAAATAAGTAATACCTAATCTTCAAAAGATACAAACTGCAATGTAGAGATTCAATAATTTCATGTCCCCATTCCACCCTCCAAGCGTACTTCTTATATTTCCATAAGTTAAAGATCAGTTATTCACAAAACTTTAGTTCAGTGTTAATACTTTTTACCTGTTTAATTTAGGGATAGACACTGAGTTGCTTTAATAAGACATTTGGTTATAGTTAGTCATAATTATCCATTGTTCATCTTTATAACTTAGGAAAATTGAGTTCTCAGATAAAGCCCTGGAGTGTACTTTTAAAAAATTATTTTCCTCTTTAGGTCAACATTTATCTAAGCATGTCTGCAAACGTTCTGTTACAGGGGGAGGAAGAGTATTGAGCAAATTCTCCTCGACAATCAGACAGCTCCGTTTGAGGGACTGACATCCTTCCAGCTCAGGAGGAAGTGTTTCCAGGTAATTACCAATGAGCTCCAGGTGAGTAAGGTTCGCCAGCTCACCCACGTGAGGGGACAAGCTCATCAGGCTATTTTTCCCCAAAAGTAAACACTGCAGCTTTTTGCACTGAAACAGCCCATCTGGTAGCATCTCAATCTGGAAAGGGAAAAAAAGAAGCCAGTAAAACTGGTTTTTGATGGCCTACCATAATACATCTATTTATTTATACCCCTACCTTTTCCCCAAAACATTTTACAGAGGTACATATAACAATGATGATACACTTGAAGTAGATGGGAAAGATAAAGGAAAAATACGGACATCCTGACATGGAGTCAGGATTGAGGCTACCATGAACTTCTATAAACCCCTGCTGTATATGGGTGGGCAACAGATTTGGCTCTGAACATTCTAACAAGCAACTCTCAATTCTCAAAGGAAACCTAATCGGTTACATACTCATTGTCCCGGAGATAAAAAACAAACCAGTGACTGAGGAGAAGCCTAATTACTCTTGAGTCCTAGTCAGAAATCAGGGATCTCAAGAGTCCTCATAACGAGTTTACTGTATGGGATAATGAGCTATACCCTCAAAAACATCCCGAGAACCCACACAAGGCTATTTTTTAGGGTTTCACAGTAGAGACTGAAAACTTTACTCTGTTAAAAAAAAAGTTGACAGGAGTAGAGACAAGAAGATATGACAATCTATACAATCTATACAGGATATGACAATCTATAGATATAGATATACAATCTACAGATATACAACAGATATAGATACACAATCTACAGATATACAATCTATGCAAGATATGACAATCTATACATGCACATTTCATTCCCCTCTGCATACACACTCACGAGTATTTACTCTTCTTCCTGCTCTCTGAGTTTCAATTAAGTCATACGACACAGAGAAATCATTTAAAATAAGATAAATAGCCTGCAATTAGGTCAACTCCTACAGCTGCTCAACTGAACTGCTCCCCTATTTGGTGGGAAGGTTGCATTTGAGTTTCTAAGGGAGCCATAGTGTGTATATGAAATAGGGTTTATTGGGGAAAGACACCCAGAGAAGGGCTGAGCACACTCAATGTCCTCAGCTCTCATCCTGCCACTGACGGGCAAGTGCGCTCCAGGAAGAGCTGGATTGCATGCACCCCACCCTGTAACGTTCCCCATATTTATATAGGCCTGGACCAGGCATCTTTGCAACTATGAAACAATGTAGGCTCCTTTGTTCCGGAAGTGGCTTTGTTAGAAACAGGGATGAAAGGGGCGCTCCAGATTTCAATCTGCTCCTCTGATGGGCTAGTGTAGCCCCACTGAGCCAGTTCTCTGCTGGAACTTCCGGGGCCTTCCAGAACTGTCTCTTCAAAAGGATAAACATTCCCTATACAGCATAAAAAAATTGGTCAAATTGCATTCAAAAATGCTCATTATGTTGGAAATTGCCTTCTCCTCCATCACCCACATATACACTCAGTACTGGCTATCCTTGAAAATAAATCTAATGATCACTGTTGCTAAGTCAGCCATGCATTATAGCTCATCATTCTACACCAAAATACTAGGTATAAGCAAAGGAAAATATCTACCCTTTTATTTCATTCCTTCTTAAGAATGCAGATGCAAAACCATAGATATGTCAATTTCAGTATAGAGATATGACAGAGAGATGAGAGACAGAAGAAATGTAACTTCCTTCTGATTAGAGATTATCTGCAGCTCAAAAGTAGTGTCACTGACGTACAAGTAGAGGGAATGATCAGTCCTGTGCAATGTGCTCACGGTTGAGAGTGCCTGCTGGTGCAGAAGGAGTGACTTAGGCAAAGAGGCTGGGAAGAGGGAAGACTTCGCTCACCTGTATTCAGTGAATGCCTGCTGGGAGCCTCGTTTTGTGCCAGGTTCCCAGCTAGGCGTTGGGGATAAAGTGCTGAGCAAGACAGATGGGTCTTTAAGATCCACGCAGGGTCTCTCAACCTTGGCACTGTTGACATTTGGGGTGGGATAATTCTTTTTGTGGGGCTGTCCTGTGCATTGTGGAATGTTTAGCTGCATCTCTGGCCTCTACCTACTAGATGCCAGTGCCACTCCCCTCTCTAGTTGTGACGACTAAAAATGTCTCTAGACTAATGTCTTCCGCAGGGTACAATTGCCCCCATTTGAGAAGCACTGGTCTAACGGGGGAGAGAAGTATGAAACAATTATAGAAATCATTAGTCTACAATGGCTGTTAGGAAGAAGAGTGCCTTAACCAGGGCTGCATCAAGGAATCCCAATCTCCCTTCCTCATTCAGCTTCCAGGCCCCAGCAGGTGCCTTGCTTGATTGCACTGATTTCCTATTGAGTGGAGACCCTAAAGCCGTTGTCCTCATTCTCCTTCTGTCTGGCTGTCAACACTACCACGTCTCACCCATCTTCTTTCATCTCTCTGAATTTGTGATTTGAGCTTCTTCTCAGCCCCCAGAGTACAGGCGAGGGATTTCACCAGGCAATGAGAGCGAGCCTCTGGGGTTGGCCCCTCCGTTGTGTCGTAAAAGTGAGTTAAGGACCGTGGTTAGTGGCACACTTCCGGAGCGGTAAGTATCCGTCTCAGGGGCTTTCTCCCAGCATCATCACCCAGCTCAAGCACAGGGCCTTAACTCACGTACTGGAATTCAATTTTGCTAAAGGAGGCTGGGCAGCTGTGTTAGAGACTCAAGACTTTCTTTCAAGTCGGCAGTTTTATCTTGAAAAATCGACTTACAAATTTTGCCTGAGCCAATAAATTTTTTAAAAATGTTTAGATAGCATTTATTTATACTGAATTCATTTAGCATGCTCTTTCTTAAACCATATAATACATGAGCCAGAAAGGAAAAAATTTCCCCAGTGGACCACTGATTTCTTCTCAAAAAATCAAAAGAAATGTTTACAGACTATCAGATGATAAACTATATCAACAGAATGGTTTTATAGAATAAACTGTATTACATATATTTAATAAACTATGAAATAAACTGAAAAAAAAACTCACTATGGTTACATTATCACTCTATATCCTAGAATTCTCTGGCAACCAAATACTTTCAACAAAATGTACTGAAGCCCCCAGAACATCCAAGGAAGGATGGTTCTCATCCTATATTCATGGCTGACATTGATAATTAAATATTCCACTGTTTCTCAGAGGCTGGGACCTCATTTCAGAATTCTTTTCAGTGTAAGATTTCCTATTTTTCTGGCCATTGACACATGCTATCTCGGAACATGTCAACCTGAATCTATAAAATCCAATCATTTCAAGAAGCAAAGCTGAATATTCCCATATCTAAGTGGTAATACCAAAACCAACAAGGAGCATTGCCACATAAATGATCTGCAGAAGGAATTTCTACATTATTCACCTTCTGGGCTAAAGTCTTTGAGTTGCATTAAATGCAGAAATGGAGAAACTGGAAGACCTAGGTGTAAACTGGAGTGGTTTTTAAGATTTGAGGGAGGTTATTAAATCCTCCCCCTCTCCTGTGCTTCTCCGTCACATTCAACACCATCATCATCCAATTACACTTTGGCACTGGATAGAGGTGGACGCTGTCTCTTCCTCTCCCATCATCTACACACACCACTGCTTCCCGTGGAGCATCATCTGGACTGAGGCATCTGAGCTGTAGGAGAAAGAGCACTAGAGCAGGAGCCGGAACGTGGGTTCCATCCCAGATCCATCACTGGGAAGCGTCGGACCTCAGGCAAATTGCTCTGAGCCTCAGTTTCAGTATCAGCAAAGTGAAGGCAGTGGACTAGAACAGAGATTGGCAAAGTTCTTCTCTAAAGGGGTGGAACAGTAAATATTTTAGGTTTTGCAGGGCAAGTGGCAAAACTGAAAATATTATGTAGGTACTTACAATAACGAGAGAGAAAAAATTTCATACATTTAAGTGATGTAATTAAAAGTACAATAACACAATTGAGTACAATTTCTTCGTAATACAGGCCCACTAAGGAGAACAATGCAACTTATTCATGGACACTGAAATTTGAATGTCATATAATTTTCATATGTGATGAAATATTATTATTATTCTTTTGATTTTTTTCCCCAACCACTTAAAAATTTAAAAGCCATTCTTAGGTCAGGCTGTGGGAGGATCTGGCTCCCAGGCTGTAGTTTGCTGACCTCAGGACCAATGACCCAGAGTGTTCCTTTCAGATACAACAGTCTCTTAATCTATATTCCTACTTCTAAATCATAATGATTAAACCTTTCCACAGGGTTTTGTTTCTTGATTGTCCTCTCCCAACCCATGTGTATGCTACAACCAGAGTCTCCTTTGAAGGTACTGATTCAGGCTAACTAGCACCTTCAGGCTCAAGCCTCACCTCAGCTACTATCCAATGACTCAAACCTGAACTAGACTGGTAGAATTCAAGGCACTCTCCACCCTGACCCACCTTCTAAAGGCTCTCATCTCTTATTACATCTGCCAATGCCTGTTGCAATCCTCTGGGCATGACCTCTATCCTTTCACATTTCCCCAGTCAATGTTCTCAGGAACACTCTTCTCAAAAATTACCATGGAAAAGAACGCCTTGCTCAACTATGTGTGGCAAACGTTGCACACCATATCTCCCTCTTGGAGAAGCACAATGCATGTTCATATGTTAAAGTCTCTGAGGAATCCTGCAGCAAAAATATGCTAAAAAATGTTTAAATTTTTTTGTGATAAAACTTATTACTATTCAGTGGAGTAAACTCTGGAGTGCCCTCTCAGTGAATGTCTGTCATTTGGGGGGTTGCCCCACATCTTCTATGTCCTGAGAATTCCCTACCTTATCTTGGTGGGACTCTTGGTGGGAAGCAGAGCCCACTTCCAACTAGAGGAACTGAAAACACAAGATCCTTGTGTTCCCAGATAACTTACAGCTCGAGTGTGAGCATTCTTAAGGTCTATCAGGTGCTCAGATGTGGGCCTTGTGTCACAAAGAAGCAGAAACCATGAAGAACCGATTTTGCGGGAGGGCAAGGGCCACAGTAGCAGCAGCAGCATTTTCAGGGTAGCGTTGGTGCCCAGTGCTGGTATGGTCAGTGTCAAGGTATCTTCTTCATTTTACTTTTCTACTATGATTTTGGCTGCATTTCTTTTGCTATCTAACTTTGTGTTTGATTGTTTTCCAAGCTTCATTCTTCAGCCTCTTCAGTGATAATATGAGATACATGACAGCCTTTCAATAAATGCCTTTTCTGCTTAACCCCAGAGTTAGTATTTGTTGCCTCCATCTATAAACCTGACACACTGCCCAAGTCTTTAAAAAAGAAGAGTCTTATATATGCACTACCAAATGTAAAATAGATAGCTAGTGGGAAGCAGCCGCATAGCACAGAGAGATCAGCTCCATGCTTTGTGTCCACCTAGACAGGTGGGATAGGGAGGGTGGGAGGGAGAAGCAAGAGGGAGGAGATATGGGGATATATGTATATGTATAGCTGATTCACTTTGTTATAAAGCAGAAACTAACACACCATTGTAAAGCAATTATACTCCAATAAAGATGTTTAAAAAAATAAAAGAAGTCTATAAAAACTGTTCTTTCAGGAATCTTTACCAACCTCCATTCCAAATGGAGGAATTAACTCACGTTTCTGAGTATGTGCACATCTAAGTATTTATGCAGCAGGTTTGATGTTTTATTTTCTAATTTTTATAAATATTTTGGTCTACTTCATAGACTAATGAGAACCTTAAGGTTTCAAGAAGGAACCTTGAAATTAGTTAAACCCCTACATGAAACATGAATCCTTAATTCCCTTTAACAATATTCCTACCAAGTGGTTGACAATTTATATCTGGACAGTTTTATTAATAAGAAAATCACTTCTCCCTTCTCAAATGTTCACTCAGTCTCTGGACAGCTTTCTGGGGAAAGATGAGGAACCTTCTCCTGCTTGTCCGAGCTCTAACACTTGCAGCTACTCCCAATAAGCCTTCTTTCCTATGTAATGTCTTCCAAATATTCGAAGACCAATATTGTGGACTATTCTCTCTCCCTTCCCTCCCCAATACTTCCTATAATTAGGATACACTATCCCATCAGAGAGGAACTTTTCATCTCTCTGGTCACTGTCTTCTGAGTTCCAGTTTCTCCACATCCTTAGCAGGTAAGTCTCTTCATAGTTCTGATGAAAGTGGTCCTTACCCATTCAAAGGTGTCACGGTCATCATTATGGCCCGGAGGATGCTCCACAACTACTGGCTATCACACTTCTGAGACAACACAGCCAAAGACACCATTGTACTTTGGCCATAAACTATCTTCAGCATAAGACTTTTCATATGCTACCAAGTACCCTTCAAGACAAAATATGTCTGATACTAATACCTAGTCTCCCTTTTAGCCACAATCAAGAAGTCAGTAAACTTGGTGTCAAAGGTACCAATGATCTTAAAGTTAACACTGAACTACAGAAAGCCGTTAACCTGCTTATACATTTAGATAATTCACGGCCCGCTGACAATTTAATCAGGCACGACTTTCAAAAATGTATGGAGTGGTCAGGAGGAGCTTCAAGATGGCGGAAGAGTAAGACGTGGAGATCACCTTCCTCCCCACGAATACATCGTAAATACATCTACACGTGGAACAACTCCTACAGAACACCTATTGAATGCTGGCAGAAGACCTCAGTCCCCCCAAAAGGCAAGAAACTCCCCACGTACCTGGGTAGGGCAAAAGAAAAAAGGAAAAACAGAGACAAAAGAATAGGGACGGGACCTGCACCTCTGGGAGGGAGCTGTGAAGGAGGAAAGGTTTCCACACACTAGGAAGCCCCTTCCCAGGCGGAGACTGCGGGTGGCGGAGGGGGGAAGCTTCCGAACCACGGAGGAGAGCGCAGCCACAGGGGTGCGGAGGGCGGAGAGATTCCCACACGGAGGATCGGTGCTGACCAGCACTCACCAGCCCCAGAGGCTTGTCTGCTCACCCGCCGGGGCGGGCGGGGGCTGGGAGCTGAGGCTCAGGCTTCGGTCGGATCCCAGGGAGAGGACTGGGGTTGGCTGCGTGAACAGAGCCTGAAGGGGTTAGCGCACCACAGCTAGCCAGGAGGGAGTCCAGGAATAGGTCTGGACCTGCCGAAAAGGCAAGAGACTTTTTCTTGCCTCTTTGTTTCCTGGTGTGCGAGGAGAGGAGATTAAGAGCGCTGCTTAAAGAAGCTCCAGAGACGGGCACAAGCTGCGGCTATCAGCGCGGACCCCAGAGACGGGCATGGGATGCTAAGACTGCTGCTGCCACCACCAAGAAGCCTGTGTGCGAGCACAGGTCACTATCCACACCACCCCTCCCGGGAGCTTGTGCAGCCCGTCACTGCCAGGGTCCCGTGATCCAGGGACAACTGCCCCGGGAGAACGCACGGCGCGCCTCAGGCTGCTGCAACATCATGCCGGCCTCTGCCGCTGCAGGCTCACCCTGCATCCGTACCCCTCCCTCCCCCCGGCCTGAGTGAGCCAAAGCCCCTGAAGCAGCTGCTCCTTTAACCCCGTCCTGTCTGAGTGAAGAACAGATGCCCTCAGGTGACCTACATGCAGAGGCAGGGCCAAATCCAAAGCTGAACCCCAGGAGCTGTGCGAACAAAGAAGAGAAAGGGAAATCTCTCCCAGCAGCCTCAGGAGCAGTGGACTAAATCTCCACAATCAACTTGATGTACCTGCATCTGTGGAATGCCTGATTAGACAAAAAAATCATCCCAAATTGAGGAGGTAGACTTTGGGAGCAATATATACATATTTTTTCCCTTTTTCTCTTTTTGTGAGTGTGCATGTATATGCTTCTGTGTGTGATTTTGTCTGCATAGCTTTGCTTTTACCATTTGTACTAGGGTTCTGTCTGTCTGTTTTTTTGGTTTTTTGGTTTTTTTAGTATAGTTTTTAGCGCTTGTTATCATTGGTGGATTTGTTTTTTGGTTTGGTTGCTCTCTTCTTTCTTTCTTTTTTTTTTTGATCACTTAAGAATTTTTTTATTAATAATTATTTTTTATTTTAATAACATTTTATTTTATTTTGTTTTATTTTATCTTCTTTCTTTCTTTCCTTCTTTTTTTTCTCCCTTTTATTCTGAGCCGTGTGGATGACAGACTCTTGGTGGTCCAGCCAGGCATCAGGGCCGTGCCTCTGAGGTGGGAGAGCCAACTTCAGAACACTGGTGCACAAGAGACCTCCCAGCTCCATGTAATATCAAACAGCGAAAATCTCCCAGAGATCTCCATCTCAACGCTAAGACCCAGCTCCACTCAACGACCAGCAAGTTCCAGTGCTGGACACCTTATGCCAAACAACTAGCAAGACAGGAACACAACCCCACCCATTAGCAGAGAGGCTGCCTAAAATCATAATAAGGTCACAGACACCCCAAAACACACCACTGGATGCGGATCTCCCCACCAGAAAGACAAGATCCAGCCTCATCCACTAGAACACAGGCACTAGTCCCCTCCACTAGGAAGCCTACACAACCCACTAAACCAACCTTAGTCACTGGGGGCAGACACCAAAAACAACAGGAACTACGAACCTGCAGCCTGCGAAAAGGAGACCACAAACACAGTAAGTTAAGCAAAATGAGAAGACAGAGAAACACACAGCAGATAAAGGAGCAAAAAAACCCACCAGACTTAACAAATGAAGAGGAAATAGGCAGTCTACCTGAAAAAGAATTCAGAATAATGATAGTAAAGATGATCCAAAATCTTGGAAATAGAATGGAGAAAATATAAGAAATGTTTAACAAGGACCTAGAAGAACTAGAGAGCAAACAAACAATGATGAACAACACAATAAATGAAATTAAAAATTCTCTAGAAGGGATCAATAGCAGAATAACTGAGGCAGAAAAACAGGTAAGTGACCTGGAAGATAAAATAGTGGAAATAACTACTGCAGAGCAGAATAAAGAAAGAAGAATGAAAAGAATTGAGGACCGTCTCAGAGACCTCTGGGACAACATTAAACACACCAACATTCGAACTATATGGGTCCCAGAAGAAGAAGAGAAAAAGAAAGGGACTGAGAAAATATTTGAAGAGATTATAGTAGAAAACTTCCCTAATATGCGAAAGGAAATAGTTAATCAAGTCCAGGAAGCACAGAGAGTCCCATTCAGGATAAATCCAAGGAGAAACACGCCAAGACACATACTAATCAAACTATCAAAAACTAAATACAAAGAAAAAATATTAAAAGCAGCAAGGGAAAAACAACAAATAACATACAAGGGAATCACCATAAGGTTAACAGCTGATCTTTCAGCAGAAACTCTGCAAGCCAGAAGGGAGTGGCAGGACATATTTAAAGTGATGAAGGGGAAAAACCTACAACCGAGATTACTCTACCCAGCAAGGATCTCATTCAGATTTGACGGAGAAATTAAAAGCTTTACAGACAAGCAAAAGCTAAGAGAATTCAGCACCACCAAACCAGCTTTACAACAAATGCTAAAGGAACTTCTCTAGGCAGGAAACACAAGAGAAGGAAAAGACCTACAATAACAAACCCAAAACAATTAAGAAAAAGGGAATAGGAACATACATATCGATAATTACCTTAAATGTAAATGGATTAAATGCTCCAACCAAAAGACAGACTGGCTGAATGGATACAAAAACAAGACCCATATATATGCTGTCTACAAGAGACACACTTCAGACCTAGGGACATATACAGACTGAAAGTGAGGGAATGGAAAAAGATATTCCATGCAAATGGAAATCAAAAGAAAGCTGGAGTAGCAATTCTCCTATCAGACAAAATAGACTTTAAAACAAAGACTATTACAAGAGAAAAAAAAGGACTCTACATAATGATCAAGGGATCAATCCAAGAAGATATAACAATTGTAAATATTTATGCACCAAATATAGGAGCACCTCAATACATAAGGCAAATACTAACAGCCATAAAAGGGGAGATCAACAGTAACACAATCAGAGTAGGGGATTTTAACAGCCCACGTTCAACAATGGACAGATCATCCAAAATGAAAACAAATAAGGAAACACAAGTTTTAAATGATACATTAAACAAGATGGACTTAATTGATATTTATAGGACATTCCATCCAAAACAACAGAATACACTTTCTTCTCAAGTGCTCCTGGAACATTCTCCAGGATAGATCATATCTTGGGTCACAAATCAAGCCTTGGTAAATTTAAAAAAATTGAAATTGTATCAAGTATCTTTTCTGACCACAATGCTATGAGACAAGATATCAATTACAGGAAAAAATCTGTAAAAAATACAAACACATGGAGGATAAACAATACACTACTTAATAACCAAGAGATCACTGAAGAGTTCAAAGAGGAAATCAAAAAATACCTAGAAACAAATGACAACGAAAACACGACGACCCAAAACTTATGGGATGCAGCAAAAGCAGTTCTAACAGGGAAGTTTATAGCAATACAATCCTACCTTAAAAAACAAAAAAAATCTCAAATAAACAAAGTAAACTTACACCTAAAGCAATTAGAGAAAGAAGAAAAAAATAACCCCAAAGTTAGCAGAAGGAAAGAAATCATAAAGATCAGATCAGAAATAAATGAAAAAGAAATGAAGGAATCTATAGCAAAGATAAATAAAACTAAAAGCTGGTTCTTTGAGAAGATAAACAAAATTGATAAACCATTTGCCAGACTCATCAAGAAAAAAAGGGAGAAGCCTCAAATCAATAGAATTAGAAATGAAAAAGGAGAAGTAACAACTGACACTGCAGAAATACAAAGGATCATGAGAGATTACTACAAGCAACTATATGCCAATAAAATGGAAACCTGGAAGAAGTGGACAAATCCTTAGAAATGCACAACCTTCCGAGACTAAACCAGGAAGAAATAGAAAATATGAACAGACCAATCACAAGCACTGAAATTGAAACTGTGATTAAAAACCTTCCAACAAACAAAAGCTCAGGACCAGATGGATTCACAGGCGAATTCTATCAAACATTTAGAGAAGAGCTAACACCTATCCTTCTCAAACTCTTGCAAAATATAGCAGAGGGAGGAACACTCCCAAACTCATTCTACGAGGCCACCATCACCCTGATACCAAAACCAGACAAAGATGTCACAAAGAAAGAAAACTACAGGCCAATATCACTGATGAACATAGATGCAAAAATCCCCAACAAAATACTAGCAAACAGAATCCAACAGCACATTAAAAGGATCCTACACCATGATCAAGTGGGGTTTATCCCACGAATGCAAGGATTCTTCAATATATGCAAATCAATCAATGTGATACACCATATTAACAAAGTGAAGGAGAAAAACCATATGATCATCTCAATAGATACAGAGAAAGCTTTCGACAAAATTCAACACCCATTTGTGATAAAAAGCCTCCAGAAAGTAGACACAGAGGGAACTTACCTCAACATAATAAAGGCCATATATGACAAACCCACAGCCAACATCGTCCTCAATGGTGAAAAACTGAAACCATTTCCACTAAGATCAGGAACAAGACAAGGTTGCCCACTCTCACCACTATTATTCAACATAGTTTTGGAAGTGTTAGCCACAGCAATCAGAGAAGAAAAATAAATAAAAGGAATCCAAATCGGAAAAGAAGAAGTAAAGCTGTCACTGTTTGCAGATGACATGATACTATACATAGAGAATCCTAAAGATGCTACCAGAAAACTCCTAGAGCTAATCAACGAATTTGGTAAAGTAGCAGGATACAAAATTAATGCACAGAAATCTCTTGCATTCCTATACATTAATGATGAAGAATCTGAAAGAGAAATTAAGGAAACACTCCCATTTAGCACTGCAACAAAAAGAATAAAATACCTAGGAATAAACCTACCTAAGGAGACAAACTACCTGTATACAGAAAACTATAAGACACTGATGAAAGAAATTAAAGACGACACAAACAGATGGAGAGATATACCATGTTCTTGGATTGGAAGAATCAACATTGTGAAAATGACTATACTACCCAAAGCAATCTACAGATTCCATGCAATCCCTAGCAAACTACCAATGGCATTTTCCATAGAACTAGAACAAAAAATTTCAAAATTCGTATGGAAACACAAAAAATCCTGAATAGCCAAAGCAATCTTGAGAAAGAAAAACCGAGCTGGAGGAATCAGGCTCCTGGACTTCAGACTATACTACAAAGCTACAGTAATCAGGAGAGTATGGTACTGGCACAAAAACAGAAATATAGATCAATGAAACAGGATAGAAAGCCCAGAGATTAACCCACGCACATAAGGTCACCTTATTTTTGATAAAGGAGGCAAGAATATACAGTAGGGAAAAGACAGCCTCTTCAATAAGTGGTGCTGGGAAAACTGGACAGCTACATGTAAAAGAATGAAATTAGAACACTCCCTAACACCATACACAAAAATAAACTCAAACTGGATTAAAGACCTAAATGTAAGGCCAGACACTATCAAACTCTTAGAGGAAAACAGGCAGAACACTCTATGACATAAATCACAGCAAGATCCTTTTTGACTCATCTCCTAGAGAAATGGAAATAAAAACAAAAATAAACAAATGGGACCTAATGAAACTTAAAAGCTTTCGCACAGCAAAGGGAACCATAACCAAGACGAAAAGACAACCTTCAGAATGGGAGAAAATATTTGCAAATGAAGCAACTGACAAAGGATTAACCTCCAAAATTTACAAGCAGCTCATGCAACTCAATATCAAAAAAACAAACAACCCAATCCAAAAATGGGCAGAAGACCTTAATAGACATTTCTCCAAAGAAGATATACAGATTGCCAAGAAACACATGAAAGGATGCTCAACATCACTAATCATTAGAGAAACGCAAATCAAAACTACGAGGTATCACCTCACACCAGTCAGAATGGCTATCATCAAAAAATCTACAAACAATAAATGCTGGAGAGGGTGTGGAGGAAAGGGAACACTCTTGCACTGTTGGTGGGAATGTAAACTGATACAGCCACTATGGAGCACAGTATGGAGGTTCCTTAAAAAACTACAAATAGAACTACCATACGACCCAGCAATCCCACTACTGGGCATATACCCTGAGAAAACCATAATTCAAAAAGAGTCATGTATCACAATGTTCATTGCAGCTCTATTTACAATAGCCAGGACATGGGAGCAACCTAAGCGTCCATCGACAGATGAATGGATAAAGAAGATGTGGCACATATATACAATGGAATATTATTCAGCCATAAAAAGAAACGAAATTGAGTTATTTGTAGTGAGGTGGGTGGACCTAGAGTCTGTCATACAGAGTGAAGTGAGTCAGAAAGAGAAAAACAAATACTGTATGCTAACACAAATATATGGAATCTAAAAAAAAAAAATGGTTCTGACGAACCTAGGGGCAGGACAGGAATAAAGACGCAGATGTAGAGAATGGACTTGAGGACACAGGGAGTGGGAAGGGTAAGCTGGGACGAAGTGAGAGAGTGGCATGGATATATATACACTCCCAAATGTAAGATAGATAGCTAGTGGGAAGCAGCCACATAGCACAGAGAGATCAGCTGGGTGCTTTGTGTCCACCTAGAGGGGTGGGATAGGGAGGGTGGGAGGGAGGGAGATGCAAGAAGGAGGAGATATGGGGATATATGTATATGTATAACTGATTCACTTTGTTATAAAGCAGAAACTAACACACCATTGTAAAGCAATTATACTCAAAAAAAAAAAAAAATGGCTTGTTCCCTCATGGAGTAACCCTAAGCAGCAGAACTGAAGAGTATTGGGGTATTATTCTTCCTACATATATTCAGAGATTGCTTAATAAAAGCGTGTTAATCTGTTCACACTGGAAGAAAAGAAAAATTTATGGAGTGATTTAACTGTACAACAACTTGGTGAAACCAATGCCTTTCAAAATATTTATATTTTTTATTATAGGTTTAACAACAGAAAAAGTGTAACCAAAATACTAGTATTAATCAACTGCATAATTAAACGACACTAATGATAAATCTCTAGACCTGTAGTTTTCAAAGCATGGTCACCAGACCAGCAGCACCAGCTTCACCTGAGATTTTTAGAACTGCAAACTGCAGACCTACTTACTGAATCAGAACCCTGGAGTGGGGCTCAGCAATCTGTGTTTTAACAGGCCCTTCAGGTAATTGTGATGTAAACTGCTAATCTAGATCAATCTTAAAGGAGTTTTAAAACCTCATAATCCTTTAAGACATGAAGATGTTTTGTTTACTGTATAATGGGTTCTATCCTTTTACATATGAATATAGTCATAGAATTCTAAAAGTCAGTATGAATTTTGCCTCATTCCCCAACTCTCTGGTATTTTTCCAACAGTCCATGGTTTCTGAAAATACTGTCTGGTGATTAATATGTTTACTAGCCAACACCATGCTTGTAGCTATATTTAACATGAAATATGAATTATAAAAAGTCCAGGAGATAGTACCTTTTTGGGTAGAGCAGAAGAAAATAGTTCCCATTTTTAACTAGAGGACGATCACTTTCATCTTTTGGCAGACCTGATTTCTGACAGGTTGTTTTTCTTCTTCGCATATGGATGTTACCATCATTCTCTTGCCCTTTCAGCCAGCATGATTTTTTGTCTTTTTCCTCGTCCTTCACATTTTAACCTAGGAAACTACTCATTTATTTTGTTTTTTCTTGTTTCAGCAAAGTTAAGTTTTCCTTAACTTGGCTTTACTGTTGCAAATTATGGTTCATTTTTAAAGCACAGATGCTGGAAAAAGCTTCTAAGGAGCCCTAGCGTTGCATTATAGAACCAGGCCTTTCATTTTGAATTGTCTTTCTAGACATGCATGGAGATTTCAAGTCGTTCTTACTGTATCACAAAAAAGACTTATGAATAATTCATGATCACAGTATTTTTAACAAAAAGTTCTCCTATGACAGATTTGGAAAGCTGAAAAGTTTTATGAAACTTTCTAAATACTTAAGACTTTTCCAAAATGAAAGCAAGCACTGCCGTAACTAAGTAATTAGTTTAAAACACTTCAGTTGTAATGTTTATGTAAAAAACAGAGAAAGAGGATAAAGAGAACACTTGTTGAGTACCTACTATGTGCCATGAACTGTGACAAATGCTTATATTTTTTTTCATAAAATCTCCATGACAACTTGTAAATTAGATGAAAAACCGATGCTCAGTGTTTTGATAATTTTTCCATGGTCACGTGTCTAGAAGTGGTAGTCAGGCCGAGCTCAGGAGGCTTAGTATGACTTAAAGTCCATTATCTTTAACTACATCCCACACTGCAAACAGCAGATGCTCAAATGACTGGCCAAATAAAGGGCAGAATGGATTTACTTACGTTGTTGTTGGTCACAGCAAAGTACTGCAAATTACTCAGATACTGTATTTCTTCTGGAATGAAGGTCAGGTGGTTACAGCTTAGATCCAAATAATATAGTTTGGTGCATAGGAAAAGCTGCAGGGGCAGATTCTCAATGTTATTATGGTCCAAAGAGAGCTGCTCTAGATTAGATAATGCCCCAATCTGGGCTGGAATATAAGCGATGTTATTGTGCCACAACTTTAAGCAGGAAAGATTCTGGAGATGCTGAAAGCTAATGATCTCTTCCACAGTTTTAAGGTTATTTTCTTTGAGGTTTAACTCATGCAAATTGTTCAGACTGAAAATGGAGTGCGGAATGCGTTCCAGGTCGCAGCTGATCAGCTCCAGGCTTTTCAGATTGACCATCTTTTTCAAGTTGTTCAATACAACCAGCTTGCTCCCCTCGTTATCGAGGGACAACTTCTGCAGCGAAGGCAGGAGGTCTGTGATGACTTGTGGGATCCGGGAGATGCTGCTCTTCAAGTAGAGGGTCCTCAGGTTTTTCAAGTCCTGAAAGCCCTCCAACTGCATGGTACTCACCTGCTCAGGTAGAACACAGCCTGACAGGTAAAGTTCCTTGAGATTCTTCAGATGAAATACCCAGCGTGGAATTTTCCCCATTTCAGTAAATTTCAGGCGGAGGATTTTTAAATTCTCCTCTAGAAAGGCCAGGGCAGGATGGTCGACCACCAGGGACGAATGGTACACGTGGAGCTCCTTGAGGTTGACCAGCTGCGAGACTGCAGAAGGCAGCTTGACCTCAGGGATCAGCTCCAGGCTTAGCACTTCAATTTCTGTCAGCTCAAAGACATTGTCTGGAAGACCGTTTAGCATGAAAAGATGCAGTTCTATCTTGTCCTGGGAATTTTTCACAAGCTTACTTTTCAGTTTCTCGACCGTCCATTCGTTGTTGAGGTTGATCTGTTTCAGTTTGTTCTCGCTGACCTCCGACAGGAATATGGAGAAGCGTTTGGAGTAAAGGGGATCATACTGATCCGCCAGATGGAGAATGAAGGCGAAGTCATTCTTGACATCCGGGATGTCGCTGTAGTTGCTTTTTTCTCTCAGCGCCTCAAAAGAATATTGCTTCAGAGAATTCCGCAGCATCCACCACAAGCTGTAGGAGGAGGTAAGACCATAGAGTATAACCAAGATGACATAAAATGAAGCCAGGACCTTAAATATTTCTGCCAAGGAGTAGACACACTGGTAGCGCTTATATCCAGTGAAAGCCTGCACATCCACTGAACAGTCAATTTCAAGAGTAATGTAGGTTAAAAAATACGGAACGTAAGTTATGATGAGGACAAACAGAATGACTTTGACTATTATCTGCTTCAGATACACTCTATAAATGATATCCTTCTGTTCCACGTGCATGCGGAACCTCTTCACTTTTTCAAAGATGGCTTTGGCCTGTTCGCCCTCCTTCTTGTCCAGGACGCTAGAAGTTGGGCTTTCTATGCCAGCTGACTCTAAGCCAGGCTGCGGGTAGGGCAATGACTGCTTGTTGGAATCCACATCAGCTGAGCACCCTGAGGGAGAAAGCAAAACCTTGGACTTGGAGAGCGTCAGGGGCCTCACTGACTGCTCAGCTACCGTCTCTGACAGGGCACGGGTGGTCCATGGAGAATCGAAGCACTTGTGAAGGATGGCCACAAAATGCTCCAGCCTGGAACTGGTACTGGGGTAGTTCAGCCAAAAGTTGCTGCAGGCTGCAAAGATGAGCGTGTGCAAGAGCACCAGGTAGGGAAAGAACTTTGCGAACCAGTGGAGCTGCTTCTCATAACACACGGCGTCGATGTAGGAGTACTGCTGTCGGTGGAGGTCGTTCTGGATTCTGAGGGGGGGCGGAAGCGGCATCCCGGGATCGGAGGACGTGTTCACGCTGGCTTTCAGGACGTCCCAAGGCACGGCGCAGTGATTGTCGAATTCCACCTTACACGGAAGACAGCACAGAACCCTGCTCTGTGTGAGCTGGAGGGCTCCAGCCAGCACGGCCACCAGCAGCATGATCAGGGTGATGTAATACCAAAAGACGTCCCACCACGGTTTTAGGATGTGATAAGATGACTGGGCATCTGCTAAACATTTTAGCTCTGTTAGTGTAATCATGACTTTCCCTTGTAGGAGGACAGAAACTGGAAGAGGAAAATAAAAGAAAAACCACTGAAGCAAGTACCCCAAATAAGCTTAAACTCTAAGGCTTGTACATAACCAAGTAGGATTTAGCTCAGGGGCAAAACCTGGGAAGCAGGGCTGATGATCAAAAGGTATCAAAGTTTCCTGGTTTCATTCGAAACCGTAGGCTATGCCAGCTGAGCACTGTGAAGTCCCTTAGATGAGAGACCACTTGGTGACAGCCAGATTGGATCTGTAAAGGTATTTATTTGGTGCAGGACGTGAAGCAACTATCTAGTTTCCTCCTGCATCTTCATTTCATGCTAAGCTACTAAAAACCAGAAGCCGAATTTTCTTGAATCAACATTAGGAAAACTTGTTCTTATGCTACTAATTTCTAACGGCCACATTTTGTACCTTCCAAATGGTCTGAATAAGCTCTCTTTCACATTCCACTCCCAAGTCTGGAGCACCGGTTACAGCCTAAGAGTTGTGTTTCAACCATGACAAGGAACTTCCTTTGAGCAAGCACTGCTTTATAAAATTATCCCTTAGGATTAGAGGGATGTACCAATTCTATGTTCAGAACAAACTGTGATTTAATACATTATCTCCTTTCCCCCCAAGCTCTTGCTTTGTAACCTACGTTCACATCCAACTTAGAATATTTAAAAGCTGGCACAAAATGGTAATGGCTTAAAAAATGGATGGGGAAGAAAGCCCCAGTTACAACACTGTGGAAGGGACTCTCTCTCATGTTTAATGTTTTGATGGCAAAGTACTAATAGTATAAATGATTAAGGGCCCATGCTATTACTATTTTTGCCTTCAGGAAAACAAGGTGGATTTTGCATTTTCATATTTAAAGTATTCAGACAATGCTCTTTACAGAAATGATTTATGTAGTATTCAGCCTTACCTAAATCGTTTAAAAAATTGTTAACTAGTAAAATCCAGACCACCTATAAGATGGCACAGAGTAAGGACAGATAAAAGGAAATATTTGGATTTATAACAATTCTGGTTAAAAAAAATCACAGTAGCATGGTCATCTTTGCTGGTGGTTCAGCTGCAACCTTCATCCATGGACTTCTCTTGCACTTTTTTGAGTCTTAAGTCTTATCATCTTTCCTGGGTCTGAGTTTCTCTCTCTAGATACCCTAGTACTGGTAGCACCCCCAAGAAAAACTGTTTTGCTCTCATTAGTCTTCCTTCAAGGGACTGGTATCCTGCCTTGAACCCTAGAATCCCATTACAGAGGCTCTGATACCTATGAATAAGTGTCTTTTCTTTTGCTGGTCAGCCCTAACATATTCCTGACCATCTGACCCTGAACCCTATACCTTCATGCTCTCCCCCTTGCTAGGGCATCCCAGGATCCTTGATTTTAACTACTAGCCTGGAGCACCACTTTCCACCTGCATACTATAGGATGCAGGTGGAAAGCACCACTTTCCACCTGCATCCTATAGTATGATGATGGCCATCATCATACTATATGGATTCAACTTCCTCTTAGGACCTATGGCTTGATTAAGTAATTTTCCAGGGCTTCCTTCCCTTACTCTAGTTTAGTGGGTCTATTTCTAACTCTCAACTCCTCCCCTTCTGCTTCACTCCACTGCAGTTAATCATAACTGTGTGTCAAGACAAGACAAAAACCAAAAACAAGAGGATTATATGCGACAGATAGAAAGTCTGGGCTTAGACCCCAAAATACCATCAACATGATGGGAGGAAAGGAGGGCAGAAAACATTGCTGGATGAACATGTGAAAAATACCTAAGGATTTTAGTTGACATGAATGCATGCATTAAGCTAATTGTGTCATAGCTATTACGCAAAATATAGCTATATGCTATCTTTACGCCAAATATAGCCATAATATGACTATAATCTGTGGCCATATTAAATCATGAACCCAGATAAAGGGGCAACAGTCCTTCTGTGTCTGCCTGGTAAGATCACACCTGGAACCCAACATTCAGTCACAGGTTAAAGACTAATTGGGCAACAAAATAATCAGGAGCTACTTGTCTACAAACCATTTCCTATGGAGGAACACAGGTAATTGATGATATTCAGCTGAGATAAAAGATGACTAGGGGAACCTGAGAATTTATCTTTACATTTTTGCAGGACTACCTCTTGGATTAAAGAATAAGTGGATTTGTTCCAGAGGCAGAACTAGGTGGGTGCACATTTTAGAAAGTGACATTGTGATTTAATTTGTAGTGGAACATCCATAGAAATAGTTCTGTGAAATAGTTCAGGCCCTTCTCCTGCCAGGGCTGAGCTGAATAAGATGACCATCCGTCAAGGATGTTGCAAAGGAATTTCTTGTAATGGATAAAGAAAGTGAACGAGATCATCTCTAAGGGCTCTGCCAGCTCAAATTCTATGGCTTTATTTGTCCCCTCAAAGATCCTGGGAGTTATATTCATTTCAGATACACAACTGAAATCGTAGAAGAATGTAAACACAAACAGCTCTAACAATAAGGGTATTTGACAGACAGCAAATATTTATTCAACAAAGAGCACAGGTCAACATTGGCCAAAACAATATACTTTAAATATGTATACTTACTATAATGAAAAAAAATGAATCCAATAAGTTGACTGTGCTTCAGTCAGGAGGCCTACACCTTTTGAAATTTCTTAGACACACCATCTCTGTGATTGTCTTCATTCTGTGAGAAAGCATAGATATCTTGAAATAGCTGTGGTCATCCAAACAAACAAAATTGGAGATACTGTCGTTAGAGACCCTCTCCATCATAAGACATTACATGGCAAGTGGATTTTCATAGACCAGTTGACTTTTCACACTGGGAGACATTCTGGCAAAGCTATTTATATAAGACCCCATCCACATACCAGATTGCGCTCAGCCTCTGAACTTCCTTAACTTACAGAGAAGTTTCTACGGAAATTTAGATGTTAACATATTTTAAAATGCTGTATCTACAACACTTAGCTTTTTCCAAGCTGTCTCCATATGCTAATTTCGCTCATTCAATCCTCATACACAGTTGGTCTTATTTGCATTCATCAGATGGCCTGTCAAACCATATAATTTCTGTACTTTATCATACATCTAACCAAATGAGACTCAGTGCTCTTAAAATTTAGCCTACTGATTCATTAAATATAGTTACAAGTTAATAACTTTTTAAGACACAGCTCAGAAATATGACTGAAATTCTCTGAAATTATGACATTATTAAATGTAGCTACCCTTTATATTAAAACCTATTGGTTTTTGTTCCTTACCTTATAGGTTAATAAAAGTCATTTTTAGCATCTACTTCAATCATTTGCAATAGCTTAAGTTACATATATACTGATTAGTTTGAAATGTGAGAACATTCTAAAACACACAAAATTTTTAGTTGGGTGTGAAAATTGCGTTTTTTAGTGCCTATGTATCCTCTGAAAACTTGTTGAGAAGGTTTATATATTTGCCTGGAAGATACAATCCTTTTCTGGTTTATTAAGTACTCAAAATCCAGCTCAGAGTACTGACCCCAAATTGTATTTACGGTATTTTTAGCAATACTCTTGTAACCTTGTCATTTTCAAAGATCAAAGAGTTAGCATGTCTGAAATTTACTTTGGATTTACCAATCCATGTGTAAAGCCTTCTTTATAATTACTACTGAAGATCAAATTATTTTGCAGGCCAGAAAGCACAGTTAGTGTGTGACAATTCAGCTGTGTATTAATTCATACTTAGCACCACTGGAATATGAGTTTCTTATTCACAATTCATTTTTAAAAGACTGACAACATATGATACACAACTGCATTTATGTGTAGTTAAGCACAATAAAGACATTTGATCTGTGAAACATTTTACATATTCTTCCACTGCATTGCATCTGTAATGTGCCAGGAAAGAATTTATTGCATAACTCCAGAATGCTACCCAGCCATCATGATACTTCCTGCACAATACAGTTTCCTTTAGATATTGCAGATATTTTTCTACTTTAAACACAAAAAGAAAGAAGAGTCACAAACCTCCAACTACAGTAGTATTTTAAAATAATCAGAATGAGAAACTACTATAACTAACCTGTTAGTGAACCACAACTGACTACAAGTTCGCCATATTTATTCTTTCTTATTTTTATTTTATTTATTTTATTATTATTATTTTTTATTTGGCTGCATTGGGTCTTTGTTGCTGCGTGTGGGCTTTCCTCTGGTTGCGGCGAGCAGGGCCTACTCTTCATTGCAGTGCGTGGGCTCCTCATTGCGGGGGCTTCTCCTGTTGTGGACCATGGGCTCTAGGCATGCAGGCTTCAGTAGCTGTGGCACGTGGGCTCAATAGTTGTGGCTCACGGGCTCTAGAGCACTGGCTCAGTAGTCGTGGCGCATGGGCTTAGTTGCTCCACGGCATGTGGGATCTTCCTGGACCAGGGCTCGAACCCGTGTCCCCTGCATTGGCAGGTGGATTCTTAACCACTGCACCACCAGGGAAGCCCTGCCATATTTATTCTAACTGAGAATTATTTGTAAAGAATTTTTCCTGTTCATCTTTTTAAGAACTATAAACTTTTCCTCTAATCATCTAATTCAGATTTCCTTTGATGAGTTCCTTGTCAATAAGAGAATAAAAATCTGTTATTAATAATCTAATATCTGTTTTCCTACTTTCAAAATACTTTCATTTACATTAATTTGTTTCATACCTACAACAAACCATTAAGATAAATATTATTCTTCACATTTTTAAAAAATATTTATTTATTTATTTATTTATTTATTTTTGGCTGTGTTGGGTCTTCGTTTCTGTGCGAGGGCTTTCTCTAGTTGTGGCAAGCAGGGGCCACTCTTCATTGCGGTGCGCAGGCCTCTCACTATTGCGGCCTGTCTTGCTGCAGAGCACAGGCTCCAGACGCACAGGCTCAGTAGTTGTGGCTCATGGGCCTAGTTGCTCTGCGGCATGTGGGATCTTCCCAGACCAGGGCTCCAACCCATGTCCCCTGCATTAGCAGGCAGATTCTCAACCACTGCACCACAAGGGAAGCCCCTTCACATTTTATAAACATGGAAAATAAGGCAGGCCCAAAGGAGTTATCTTCTCCAAGGTGACGAAACTGGCAAAAATTGCAACAACTAGAACCCAGGTCCTCAGGCTAAAATCTCAGGCCTTGTCCACACCAGACCACACTGTCCAGACCATTCAATCCAATTAAGCCAGTCTGAGTTCTTTCAAAAGCTAAGGAAAAGTTGAATATTTAACTCCCTCCCCTAACTGCAATGGACTGAATGTTTGTGTCCCTGAAAAATACATATTTTGAAATCCTAATCCCTCAATGTGATAGTATGAGGAGGTGGGGCCTTGGGAGGTGATTAGGTCATGAGGGTGGAGCCCTCATGAATGGGATTAGTGCCCTTATAAAGGGGACCCCAGAGAGCTCTCCTGCCCCTTCCACTATGTGAGGAAACAGCAAGAACGTGGCCATCTATGAACTAGGAAGTGAGTTCTCATCAGACACTGAATGTGCTGGTGCCATGATCTTAGACTTCCCAGCATCCAGAAACTGTGAGAAATAAATGTTTGTTGTTAAAGTCATCCAGTCTGTGGTAGTTTGCTATAGCAGCCTGAAGGGACTAAGACATCAACTTACCCCAACATCTGCATTATAACTGGGTTCCATTTTAATCTTTGAAAGATAAGGATACAAAGGATATAGCTTTCCGCAATGTCTCCATTTACATACTATATAATCTGCTTTCTCAGCTAGACTTTTTCTACTGAACATTTTCCACTGAACAATTTAAGACTTTATATAAATATATAGCATCTGGATTTAATGATGTATGAAAAGTCTCAAGCATTCCTATATGTTAAATGATGTTAATTTTTCTAATTGAAGTGCTTAACTGGAGAGTTAGAGCATAGCTGTCCTTTGTCATTACAACATTTAATACTGTTTGTGTGTCCAGGAAATTTTTTCCAGACCATATTTTTGCAAACAATGAGGATCCAATCCAAATCAGATCTCTATTTCTAATATACAAATGCACTAAATCAGTTCAAAGAAACAAAGTTAAAAGTAAAGGATTTTATGGTCCTAATCCCATTCCTTTAGCTTTTAAACATTGTTAAAAAATCATAAAAGCTTTTCAAAGCACATGAATTCATCTGACAATCTCACCCCAAAGTCTCTAAGACTGGAACAACAACACTCAAGTTAGCCAGTCTTTACTTCCCACTAGTCCTTGTTTTACTTTGAAAGCATTTCCAAAACAACCAGTGAAAAAATAAACAAATGATGATCAGATGGTATTTAGAGTCATTGTATGATGAGAACTGGATGCTACTTCAAAGCTCTCTGTCTCTGGCCCCAGGCAGGGACACAGCCAAACAATACAGAATGGGGTTTCTCTATACTACTCTCACTGAAAATTGATTTTAAAATCGCCTTACATCCTTTCAAAATGCTTAGTCCTACTTCTCATCAAGATGTTTCCCGGGTCTGGGCTTCCCTGGTGGTGTAGTGGTTAAGAATCCACCTGCCAATGCAGAGGACACAGGTTCGAGCCCTGGTCCGGGAAGATCCCACATGACGCAGAGCAACTAAGCCAGTGTACCACAACTACTGAGCCTGTGCTCTAGAGCCCGCCTGCCACAACTACTGAAGCCCGTGTGTCTAGAGCCCGTGCTCTGCAACAAGAGAAGCCACTGCAATGAGAAGCCCGCGCACCACAACAAAGAGTAGCCCCCGCTCGCCGCAACTAGAGAAAGCCGGCATGCAGCAACGAAGACCTAACGCAGCCAAAAATAAAAAAATAAAAATAAATAAATTTATTTAAAAAAAAGATGTTTCTTGGGTCTAACATATATCTAACTGCAATTTTGTCTTTTTTTTGTTGTTTAATATCTTTACTGGAGTATAATTGCTTTACAATGGTGTCTTAGTTTCTGCTTTATAACAAAGTGAATCAGCTATACATATACATATATCTCCATATCTCCTCCCTCTTGCGGCTCCCTCCCACCCTCCCCATCCCACCCCTCTAGGTGGTCACAAAGCACCGAGCTCTTTGAGTTCTCTCTCTGAGAAACGATGCATTAGTATCCAGGATTAATTTGCTCCTTTGCTTTATACTATTATAAATAACCCCCTGAACCACTCACTCTTCAGAAAACTGAGGACAATTACTTAGCATTTCTCAAGCACTTAAATGATCACTAGCCAGACACTAGCTTTGAGATCTAGAAGGGAACTAGGATTCATCTAGTAAAGTGTTTCTCTAACATCAACGTTCATAAATCACTGGAGAGCTTATGAAATCACAATGTGATAGGTCCCACCCTTGGAGTTTCTGATTCATTAGGTCTGCATTAGGCCTCAAGAATGTGTATTTCTAACAAATTCCTAGTTAATGTTGATGTTGCTGGTGCAGAGACCACTTCTTGAGAATCACAAATCTAAGACAGTGGTTCTCAACTTCGGCTTCACATTAGAATCCCCTGGGGCACTTTTATAAGAAACTTAAACCCAGGGCCACTCTTAAAGAACACTTTAGTTGGTCTAGGTGAGGCCAGCAATTTTTTTTTCTCCCAAATCTCCCAGGAGAAGAAAGCTCACAAGACAGATTGGCAATGAAATATCTGAGGAAAGTGCCTACCTTTTAAGTCTTGCTGAAGTTTCAGATGTCTAGAGTGTTCCCCCTCCCCACAAACTACAAAGTAACAGCTACCATCAACTACAGGAACCTTCAGAGACTCAGGTGTACGGTAGGAGAACACTGAGTCACTGAGCTAGAGAGATTTGCAGGATGGATTTGAGGAGAAGGATTAGAAACAAGGGGGTGGCTGAAAGGCTATTTCAATCACGTGGGCCAGAAATAATATGGAGAACTTTTGTAATATATTTGAAAAGAAAGCAGTGAATGAAATAGCCACTGTAAATGAAAATTCAATGCCACTTAGCAACATCAAATGTCCTAAGAGAGGTCCATGGAGAAACAGGGTCAAAAGGATTCCGATTCTGATCCTATGGTATTATAGGATCTTCCACAGTTTATAGCACATGGTGTACAGTAAGTATTTGTACAATAAATAACTGAACGTACAAAAATGCAGAAGGCAGAAGAATATTTCGTTCACATGTTAGGCAGGGTGTATCTAAGATGATTAAGCCTTTCCACAGAGAGGCTAGAACTTGGAAGCATATAGATGGGAAGGATTTTGGCTAACTATTCTGCATATTCCAAACCTCAACAGCTTAAATATAGTTTTATTTCTTGTGATTCTGTGGGTGGTTCTTTTATTTCCTGGTGTTGGCTGGCACAAAGATGGCTGGAAGGTCCAAAATGTCCTCATTCATCAGGTTGGTAGTTGGTGCTGACTGCTGGCTGGTACTTTGTTTGAGACTTCTTGTGGCTGTTTGAGTGTCCTCACATAGCTTGGTGGTTGGGTTCTAAAATAGTGCATTCCAAGCAAAGAGGCAAAACCTGCAGTTCTTTCATGGGATAGCTCTCAAAGCTACACGGTGTCATGTCCACTATATTCTATTGGTCAAAGGAGTCAGGTACCAGCCCAGATTCAAGGAGGCAAATGCCTCCTCTCAGTGGGAAAAGAGGCAAAGAATGTGCAGCCGTGTTTAATCCACTGCAGTCTACTCTCTGCCCACAAATGATTTACATTCCTCTCACATGAAAGCCTCACCCTCTGCCAAGCCCCCCCAAACGTTTCATTCTGCTATGGCATCAAGTTCAGGCTTGAAGTCTAGGATCTTGTCATCTAAATCATGTCCAGGATGCTATGGGACAACACCCTTAAGATTCTTAGAAGCCCTTCTATCTAGCTGAGAAGAGGCACTGCCTTAAATCTTTTTGAAGTCTTAATACAGGGTCCTATACCTGTTGCCTGGCTTTTATTTGTACCTTAAGACCAAGTTTTACTGCACTAGTGCTGCTCTGGATCTGATCTTTCAACCTGAGGCCGTTTCTTACTTTGAAAGAAACAGTTTTATTCACGACCCCAGAAAATTCTGGATTGGAAATATGTCCTCTAAAGTCTACTTAAAATCTGAACCGTTTCTTCTATAATTAATCTCTCTCTTACAATACTTTGGTCATAAGTGGTTTTAAAAAGTCAATTGGTACTTCCAAAATTCTGCTGGGAAATCTAAGCTAGATCCACAAATCGGTTAGGTTCATTTTCTATCTTCCATGTTACTGTAAGTGTCAATCTTAATTTTTTTGTCAATGCATAACAAGGGTACCGTTTTATATCCTCCAATAGCAATTTCCTCACTGCTCTTCGAGCCACCATTAAGAATCTTCTGGGACTTCTCTGGTGGCGCAGTGGTCAAGAATCTGCATGCCAATGCAGGGGACACAGGTTTGAGCCCTGGTCCGGGAAGATCTCACATGCCATGGAGCAACTAAGCCCGTGAGCCACAACTACTGAGCCCGCATGCCTAGAGCCGGTGCTCCACACAGGAGAAGCCACCGCAATGAGAAGCCCACACACACAGCAATGCAACTAGAGAAAGCTCGCGCACAGCAACGAAGACCCAATGCAGCCAAAAATAAATAAATAAATGAATTTATTTTTTAAAAAAAGAATCTTCTTTTAAAAAACTTTTGTTTATTTATTTATTTATGGCTGTGTTGGGTCTTCATTGCCGCATGCGGGCTTTCTCTAGTTGCGGTGAGCGGGGCCTACTCTTCGTTGCAGTGCACAGGCTTCTCTTTGCGGTGGCTTCTCGTTTTGGAGCACAGGCTCTAGGCACGCGGGCTTCAGTAGTTGTGGCACGCGGGCTCAGTAGTTGTGGCTCGCGGGCTCTAGAGCGCAGGCTCAGTAGTTGTGGTGCACGGGCTTAGTTGTTCCACGGCATGTGGGATCTTCCCGGACCAGGGCTCGAACCCGTGTTCCCTGCATTGGCAGGTGGATTCTTAACCACTGCGTCACCAGGAAAGTCCAATAATCTTCTTACTTCCCCCTCAGGTTCACTGCTACCTGGTCTCAAAGCCAATGCCAGATGTTTTCTTGTGGCAACACCTCACTTCTAGGTACCAATTTTTGTTTTGGTTCTTTTTTTATTTTATTTTTTAAATTTATTTATTTTATTTATTTATTTTTGGCTGCGTTGGGTCTTTGTTGCTGTGCGTGGGCTTTCTCTAGTTGCGGCAAGCTGGGGCTACTCTGTTGTGGTGAGCAGGCTTCTGGTTGCGGTGGCTTCTCTTGTTGCGGAGCACGGGCTCTAGGCACGCAGGCTTCAGTAATTGTGGTACGCAGGCTCAGTAGTTGCGGCTCGCGGGCTCTAGAGTGCAGGCTCAGTAGTTGTGGCGCACGGGCTTAGCTGCTCTGTGGCATGTGGGATCTTCCCGGGCCAGGGCTCGAACCCGTGTCCCCTGCATTGGCAGGCGGATTCTTAACCACTGCGCCACCAGGGGAGCCCCTGTTTTGGTTCTTTATTGCTATGTAACAAGCCATCCCGAAACATAGCAGCTGAAATAACCATTCATCATTTCTGATGAACCTGTGGGATGATGAGGCAGTTCTGTTTCATGTGGTGTTGGCTGGAAGGTCCAAAATGCCTCAGTCACAGGGCTGGCATTTTGGCTGGCTGCTGGCCTGGAGCTCAGCTTCAGCTAATGACCAGGGGCTTTGTCACTCCTCCACACATGCCTGTTTAGGCTGCCTCAGAGCAAGGTGGCTAAGTTCTAAGTAGGAACATTACAAGCACACAAAAGCAGAAGCTACAAATCTCCTTAAGGTCTAGCCTTAGAAATTACTCCACACCATTTCTTCCTTTTGATGGGGCAAAAAGGAAACAGATCCAGCCCAGATTCAAAAGGAAGGGAAATAGACTCCATCTCTTGATGGGGAAAATCACAAAGTATTTGCAGCCATCTTTAATCCACTATAGGAAGTCAAGAGCATTTAAGTAGTAGATAGTGCCACAGAAATGAATTAATTCTTTGAAAGAATTTAGTGAGTGAAGAATAGAATCTCTCTCCCCTTTATAACATATCAGATGAGGAAGGACTATCAGACAAGGAAGAGTAAAGGGGGATAGAATAGCAGGGTCAGTGAGGTAAAAAAGCAGCACAGTGTTTCTGGAGCACAGAAATCAAAGGGTCTGACATCATAGTCAAAACAGAGAAACCAAAGGAGAATAGTGATGTGTGACTATCATTCTGCAGCTTCTTACACAAAGCTGTAGAGTAGAAATGGATCTGTGAAACAATCAGATAATATGCTAAATATGAGAAAAATTACCCGTATCATCTAAAGTCCCAGGAGAAGGTTACTGAATACGACAATTAAGAGCACGTGAACAACTCTAGAAATCCTAATTAAATCGGAGTTGCTGAACTTTAAGGAACATTGTTTCACTATTCCTTGTTTCTGATGGTTATGAAATACGTGGTACATTTAATTTAGATGGTAATTGTGTTTTTAGAAAAAGACCTCTCAATTCTTTGATGCTTTAAGTAAGCTACCAGATTATCTAGAATACATTTAAAATGAAGAGAAGCTGCAGTCCTGTGACTGTAATATTAACACTAGAGCATAAGCCACCAGTGGCGACATAATTCCGAGAATCTGTAAACAGACAGCAACTTCAAACCCTTCAAACCCTTCTCCATCTTCATTGTTTATAAAACTGTTCTCCTGACCCCCTCCCATCACCCCAGAGTCAGCAAGCCATAAAGCCGAGCCAAACCCAGTCCCTGTGCAGTCCCTGGGGAATCACACACGCGCTCTCCTTTCAAATGACTGGCCGATAGCAGTGATCATCAGTCCATTTGCTTCTACAGTAATTCTTCCATAGGTGACCTACCTTTCACAGCAGCAGAATCATATGGACCGTTTAACCCAAGAAGAAACCACAGAGATCAGAGTCTAACTCTTCACACATAAGGAAACTAAATTTCAAAGATGTTCAAGCAGCTTCTCTAGGGTCACAGGGTAGTAGAACATGGGTTTAAGGCCACCTTGCTTAATTTGAAAAGAACTGGGAGGTTGAGAGCATTGCTTCTGGTCACTTAGCCTAAGTAATAATAGGGCTTATTAATAAAATAAAACAGGGGTTTGGAACATGAAGTTGCAAAAATAGTCCAGAACATTTCTGTGTTATAATTTTTTAAAACTATAAATCAAAATGAGTTTTTTTTTTTTTTTTTTAGCTCTGGGACACACAAACCAATGTATTCTAGAAATACTTAAACATATGATTAAGCCACTAGTCTTAACCCTTTCTCTAAAGTTAACATTTATATACATTCAATTATGGAGGTTAGGACTACAAAGGCATACCAAGGAAATATGAGGCCTTGTTCCTGCTTTCATGGGATTTACAATCCTATTGTGGAGAGAAGACATGCATCGTTGAGAGTTAGCAGCACCATCTTATACTGTCATTTCAGTGCCAAAATGAGTGGGATGATGGCCAAAAGTAAGCACTGCATTTGGTTCTACACAAACAAAATATCCAAAGAGAATGGGTGAAACGTTACTGAGAATGGTAAAGCAGTACTTGTCAAACAAAGGTCAGGATTTAGTCTGCTCATGCAACAAATATTTAGAATGTCTACTATGTGCCAGGCAGAGTTCTAAGTGTTAGGGAAATATAGATGTGCAAGACAGACAAGATCCCTGCTCTCAGGGACCTTACTGTGTAGTAAGGAAAGAGAGAAAACCAAATACACACACATGATAAAATCAGAAATGTTATGAAGAATACATAGCTACTTTAGACTGGGGAGTGAGGAAAGGCCTCTTTAGAAGGACTACCATTAGAACAGGGGTCTAAATGGAGCCTACCAGATGATGATACTGGGGAAGATCATTCCAGGGAGAAGGAGCAAGAAGCTTAGGATGTGTGCAGATCAGAAAGGAGGACACCTGGCTGGAATGTCAGAAGCCTGGGGAAAGTAGAGTAACAGAGGGCCTGCAGTCAAGATAAAGAGTTAGGATAACTATAAGTAGTATAGGAGTGGTGGAAAAGCCACTGAAGAGTCATAAGGAGAGAAGCAGCTGATCTATTACTAGCTTTTAAGAATTCGCAGTCAACTCAATGAATCAGCAGGGAAATGCTGATATACTCGAGAAGTCCAAGTATCTACCTTCATCTGTAAAAAGAAAGGTGTTCAGAATACAGCAGGGGATAGATCCACTGTCCCCACCACTGCTTTACCTGGACTCTATGTTCAGAGCTGAGTGACACAGCTTTAAGACATATGTCATATTCACAACACTGGAGAGCCATGCAATTTAATACAGTGTACAAATTAATCATTCATCATGTCAAAGTCAAAAGCTCTGCCACAGAGCTAATTTAAGATTAAACTTCCACAACTGTAAAAGATGAATGATGTTTGCAGGAAGCAACAGGATATAGAACTTGTTTATTTCTGACTTACCTACTCTAGGAAAGCATGGCCATGTTTTCATTACGGAAACATGGCAAACCAATTCTACACATTAAAAATGCTACCCTAGGGACTTCCCTGGTGGCGCAGTGGTTAAGAATCTGCCTGCCAATGCAGGGGACACGGGTTCGAGCCCTGGTCTGGGAAGATCCCACATGCCACGGAGCAACTAAGCCCGTGCATCACAACTACTGAGCCTGCATGCCACAACTACTGAAGCCCACGAGCCTAGAGCCCATGCTCCGCAACAAGGGACACCACTGCAATGAGAAGCGCACACCGCAATGAAGAGTAGCCCCCGCCCGCCGCAACTAGAGAAAGCCCATGCGCAGCAACGAAGACCCAATGCAGCCAAATTAATTAATTAATTAATTAATTTTTAAAAATGCTACCTTAAACAAAAATCAGAAAAATATAGACATGGAGTCATGGAATCTAAGTCTCTCATAGACATTTATTATATTCCTTAGATCTTTAATGTTAAAAAAATGACAAATATCAAACACATACACATATCCTTTCCTACTACAAAACCAACAAAGGATAGGAAGATGACATTTTACCAAAATGTATACAGATCTAATTTTCTGTTTAATTGGTTTAAAAACATCAAAAGGACTTTACTCAAAACATCTGTAAGAAAAGTAATCTCTTTTTACACACTAAGTATTCAGTACTTATTTGCCCCAAGCTACCAGTGTAATAGTAATTATCTTTACCATGTGTTCACAATTCAGAACATTAATCTTACCCTATGAATGCCTGGTCAACCGGAAACTCTGCAATTAGTTTCTATTTGAAAAATTCCTAAAGAGAAATCATAAACATATTGTTATATTTTATGCATCATAGGACTGCAAGACAATTTATCCACTTACGTGGTTCTAAAGTTTCAAACATCTATAATAACTTTATGAAACATATAAAAGATAACTTTTTAAAAAAGCCACTGCTGTTAAAGAGATCACTTTCTGACCTCTTACAAGAGGTGTCAAATAAAACCCAGGGAGAGAAACAAAATCACTGTCACAAGCTACACATTTAATCCCATCAGCATGGCAATTTACAAGGCATAAAATATGAACTTTAAATTTTTAATGAAGAATGAGGTAAGCATTATGAGGCACCACTCATTTTATAAATAAAAGATAGAAAAACTCATTGAAAATATATATGCTTCTTACAGAAAATAGGGAAACATGGGGAAAAGACAACTTAATGTTTAGGATCATTTTCCCCTTCCAGTTTTGTTTTTGTTTTTGCTGGCCTGCTAGTTTTACACAACTATGCCATTATAAAATTCAGTGTTATGATATTGAGATCTCTTTTTGCCTCATCATTTCTCAGAGGCTTTCTCGATGTTGTAGTTTCTCGAAACATCATTTTTGAAGCATAATAGTTCATACATGGCTATGTCATAGGTTACAAAATCATTTCCCTACTGAATCTTCTTTTCCCTTTTTATTACTAATAATGCTGTAAACATCTCTAACTCTGTTCATATGATTTCCTTTGCATAGACCTCCAAAAGTAAGAGTAATAGATCAAAGAGCATGAACATTTTAAGGCTTCTGATATATAACATCCAATTACTTCCCAAGAAGATTATACTAATTTTCTTTCCTGTAAACAATATGAGTAGTACCCTCACCAGATGTGGGAATCATCATTAAAAAGAAAAGTCTTTGCTAATTCCACACATGAAAAGGATCTTGTTGCTTTATTGTGCATTACTTTGAATTGGGTTGAATGCTTCCCAACATGTTTTAACGATGAGTTTCATTCCTGTTTTCTGTTTCACATTTACCTAAACCAGAGTAATATTTTGCTGAGAAGATACAAATGCAGAACTTAATGAAAGCTCTCTCACAATGACAACTTGTCATCTCAGAGTGCAGCCATTGCTGTCAAGTAAAAAAACAAAATGTAGCTCAGTTTCTTTATCCAGCCTAAAATCAAATCACTCAAACTAATTTTAGAAACAACAGCAAACATTATCACCTTTCTTCCTCCCCAGCAGCGAACCAAAGTATAAGTTGCAAGAATGAAATGTGAAAGTACTAAATGGCGACGCTTCTAAGAATAGAAATAAACAGTCCATATTAGGCAAGATCAAAACAGGACTTGGACTGTCACAGTAATTGTGACAGACCCAGCTGCCTGGGAAGCATCAGTGGGCTCCCCAGCTAGCTATGCTGGATGGGGGTTATAAAACCAGCTTTACCTACCCTCTGAAAAACATTTACTCTCCCCAGATGCAAGACACAAGATGTGTATTTTCACTGAAAAAATCAATTCCAAGATAACCTAAAAAAATGTATCCTGGAAGATTTGGAGATGACAAGCCTAACACTGAGAGCTCCCTTTCTCAAATAAGAGCTCCTTTCAGAAGGTTCCCAGTGAGGGACACAGAAGGGAACGCTCCCAAGTGACTGTGGATTAAGGAACAATAGGGGGTAATCAGCTTTCTGATAGAAAAACAAAACGCCCCAAGGCTTTTACTTTGAAAACTGAGAAGTCTGGGTGCTCTTATTTCCTTCTGGTCAGTGGAGACAGCAGAGATTGACAAAACAAACTCCTTTGTAGTAAAAGCAAAGGCCTACTATAAAATCTTAGAATCTGAGAAAGGCTTTCCATTTGGGAGAATTTGTCTTTCAGTGATAGATTCCTTTTAAGATTTAGCAAGAAGTCAAGAATCTTTGCAGGTCAATATGGCAAGAATCCCTGCAATGTCACACTTATTCAACCTGCCTTGTGCAATTCCATAAGATTAAGGCTTTAGGTTGCGTAAAATTAAAGTATCCTATTTTCATCAATTTGAAAGGTTCAGACTCTGAATACCAGATTTACTGAAGAGAGGGACATTTCACTTCACCATCGGTCCCACCCTAGGATCACTCCATGAATCACCGCCATGAGCCACACTGACCTCCACAGGCTGCGTTCACTGCTCTTCCCTCTGCTTTCTTGGAATACTTTATCAATAGTTCTCTCACACTGTTTCATGACATGTAATAAGCTACTGCCTCAAGTTCCCTGAGGACTGGGGCAGAATCTCATTTACTTATATTCTCAGGATCTATCCCAGCATCTCTTTCCGAGGCTAGGTTATAAGTGCCTCGATATTACGGCAGCTTCCCTGTACCAATTCATCAATGGGGTGTTGAAACATCTTTGGAAAGTTAGCTAAATTAAACTAAAATAGTATCTACCAGACTTTTCTCAGGGATTGTTCAGAATGCGGTTGGAAGGAAAGACAAAGAGTCTGCTACTTCTGGTCAGTTGAGATCCTGGCAACTGGCAGAAGTGGGAACTAGAGGGGCTCTTTGGCTACCCTCTTCTCATACAGCTCCTGGCTTCTCTTAAAAATGTGAACAAATATTTAACGAATAGCAGTCTGAAGTGACATCAAATCATTAGCCTGCCCAGAGTAACAAGTTAATAGCCCACCTAGGGTGCTCCCATGTCCCAGTTCTGCCCCTGCGCTCATCATGAGTATTGAGTAAGCAATTACTGAGTGAACCAATAATACCAGATCAGGTTTCCCCACCCAGTTAGGAACCAAGGGTATGGAGGAGCAGGCCTGGCTCTCTGAAACATCTGTGCACACATCTGGGGTACAGACACGGTGGGCCTGGAAGGGTGATAAGCAAAGCAGTGGGGACAGAGCCTCAGGCATTTCCATCTGTTCCTGACAGGTACAGAGATTCAGAGGCAGAGGCTAAGCCTTCGCCCTTCAGAAAGAAAGGAGAAAATTTCATATTTGCCAGCTTACTCACCAAACATGACATCTCACAAATCTGAATGCAGAAGTGCTGTCAAATTCAGCCTGACTGGCTACATTATAATGACAGTGAGTCAATTTGAATCAGTGATGGATCAATGGATAAATGCCAGAGCAGTCTTAAATGACCTTAATATCACATCAAATTATGATTTCAAAATTCTTCTTTTGTACAGATTAACAGTATAATGCAACAGGGATAATGCTGGGACCAGCGGAAGCGTCAAGATACCACCCAACAAGGATACCGTGTGCCATGCTGTTCTGTGCCCATTTCTTGCCCAGTCTACCTTCCCCCAACACCACAGGCTCTGGGAAGGTGAGGACTTCCCTTGTCACCCAGGGCCTGCCACATATTAGATGCTCCCTAAGTATCGTAGTTCCACAACCCTGTGTGCTATTAACAAGCTAACAATATTTCAGGTACAGGGGTGGTTTCAGTCTCATAAAACCAGTAACTTCTGATAGTGAATCACTATAAGGAATGCTATATCTGCTCGACCATATTGTTAACCCAATGATAAAAATCTAATTGCCATGCATTGCAAATCAGACTAGTGTTTACATCAAGCTAACTTCTAACCACAAAACACAAAAGTTTAATGTTCACCAAGTACTGAATGACCGTTAAACACAAAAGATGTTTAAAATAAACACTGCTACTCACTCAACCCCCTCCCCCCCACCCCCAACAAGTACTAGTTCCATACCTGGTGCTTCTTTGGCATCGAGCGAATGGTGAGTGTTCTACCGTTTCTATTAAACTGCATCACAAATAGCTGGTCAGATGCCTCCCTGCCTCTCACTAGGAGCTCTTAGAAGAGTTCAGTGTGCAAGACAGGAGCTAACACACAAGAGATTCTCAGTAATTGTCTGTTGAATGGAGAAAGGTGGTGGGAGGTGGAAAGAGGAAAGCTACCATTTACTGGGCACTTAGTGAGGTACGTATTATGACCTCAACTCTAACGGTGGGAAAGGTGAAGATGGGAGGAACTGAGAAGCTTGCTCAGGCTCAAGCTCACAAAGGAGAAGAATTCACACCAGCTCTGACTAAGAGCCATCTGCTACACCACCTCTCCAATAAGCTATGTTAAAAGGAGTTTTACATAGAATGTGACATCGCTTAAAAAAACACCGACAATCTATCTTTTAGAGAAACTGAAAGACACAATCTAAAAATCAGATCTATATAGTCTTCCTGTTCATTACTCAGTATTGCATCTAGTGAAACAGAATCAACAACTGCTCCCTCCATCCTGCTTGCCTCTATTAAGTAATTAAGATCAACATGAACAGGAGTGCATCCTACTGGCATAACCTCTTACGGAGAAACATTCACCCACCCCTGTAACGACAAGAGGAATAACCCAAGTTTAATCTGTATTTAAATGATCTTTTACATGGGTTTTCTTCCTGGCCTTCCTATTAAAATGTGGTTAAACTAAATTTATGCCATATCACCTAAATACGACCTTCTTTCTGAATGACTTAATAAAGAAGTATCGCATGTCTTCAATCTGTTAGTTACTTTGTTAGGTTTAGTTCTTACCTGACACTCTTAGGAGGAAGAGAGTATAGCAGAATGGTTAAGATCAAGTTCTGACTGTGTCATTTACCACCTGCTTGATCTTAGATAAGCTAAGTATCAATTTTCTCATCTGTAAAATAGAGATAATAATGGAGTTGTTGTAAGAATTAAATGAGATAGCTATAAATCTAATGTTTAGCATAGCAGGAGGTACAAAGTAAATGCTCAAAAATGATAATTTATTAACTGAGTAGTAGGTTTATTTAAAGTGAATTCTTTAAAGGTTGGCTTTAAATTACCCTGTAAAGAGAAACCAGACTGGATATTAGGGGGTTTGGTTTTCCACCCAAGCTAGAGATTTCCATGCCACGTTTTGCAATGTGTCACATGACTCCAGTTACTAGAAAGTGTTGTGCAATATAAATATAAATGTAATTTACCTCTATTATTTAATATATGACACATAGGGAAGACCAAGTATCGTGAAGCCAAAACAATACAAGGTGATGCAACATTTGTAAAAAGTTAACCTGTGCAAGTACCCTCTACTTTTTGATGCAATGCCTGCCTTCCCAATCAAGATTCATGCTTCAGACAAGTCAGATATAGCCAGAATCACCCAAGGCCATGTTTTAAAATCTATAATCACAGATGCACAACAATGTGAATGCGCTTCATGCCACAGAACTGTACACTTTAAAATGGTTAAAATCGTTAATTTTATATTACATATATTTTACCACAAAAAAAATCTATCATGTAAAACAGGAAGACTGTTCTGACTGCTTTAAAATGAACACAAAAGGATTACACAAAATAAATATACAGCAGGCCCCCATGTACTAGAAAACATACCAACACATAAAAATATTATTTTACTGTGTCAAATTTGCTTTGTCCATAATTCATAGGTTATTATAATAAATACTAAATATTTCATTATCAATTTTTTGTTACCTTTAATTGGAAGGATTTGGGTGGGGGAGATATGATCTCACTAATTTGCCTAGAAAAGGTGTGGGTCTCTTTTATACTAGATAAACAGCCATACATGAAGCTAACACATTCAAATATCTTCTAGTGACTAGCTAGGTAAACACACACATGAGATCTTTTTTTTCTCCTAAAATAACCACTGAAGCACCCACATGTTTACAACAATCATTAATAACTTGAGATGAATTTGCAAAGTATTTGATCCTCTTGTTAATCTTCTTTTATTTAGAGGTCAGTTCAGCAGAAAGCATCTAGGACAGCCTTATAGGGTGCGAGTCCGGGTGAGGGAGAGGTTGGTGGTAAGGCAGAGAGATTGTGTGTGTGTGTGTGTGTGTGTGTGTAAGTGGTTAGAGAAGAGCCATCATAATCCTTTACCTTAGTGATAGCAGACATACTTATCAGGCACTTACACTAGTCAATCAATCAATCCCTGAGGCTTTCATAATAACACGTATTTTTGTAGGACTGCCTTGTTACTTCCTTGGTCTCTGGATTATGTGTGGTAGAAATGTCCATTCAAGGCACGAGTGAATAAAGGTAGTGATCCATATCAAATGAGAGCCAATTTAATAAGAGCAATAGCTGCTCTGCCTCTCTATAGGGCTATACTGAAGAAGGATGAGGGAATGTAGTAATGAAACGGGATGTTTAAATGAAGGAAAGTAACCATCACCATGGCACACAGAAGAAGACTATGAGGCATCACACCCTAACAGAAAGAACCCCTGACTAGGTGTCAGGAGACCCAATTTCTACTCTCTACTTTACATTTAACTGACAGTATAGTGTTGGGCCAGTCATCTCACATCATCTGACTTGACTTCCCCCTCACTTGTCATGTTCGAGAGAGAGACAAATGATAGCTGGACCCTCCACTTCCTGCATTCCACTATCCCGCGAGTTGATGAATTGCCGCTGGAGCTAAGGGAGACCTAATCTGAAGAGACTCCTATGGAGTGGTGAGAATCAAGAAGGGCTTTGAAAGAAGAAGGTGACAGCACCAGGAAAAGCATTAACCCGACGATGGCTGCTGCATGTTTCCTTAGAAAGAGAGCACACTGAATGATCTGCAGTTGGAAACTAATAAATTGGGCTGGCCAAAAAGAGAGAAAAAGTGGGTCATAGCAAGAAAAGAAGGTCATCAGGTCAAGCATATGAGGAAAGCATTGATTTTAATTGAAGGGAAAAAGGTAAGAGGGAACCTTGGAAGGGTCCTAATACTACCATCTCTCAGGCAGCGGGGTTCGCCAGGATTCAGGCACTGACCAGTAGCTTCTCTGCTCATGCACATGCTCTCCTGGGATGACATCCTCTATTCTTAAGAATTATCCAGGGCTCCCCTGGTGGCGCAGTGGTTAAGAATCTGCCTGGTAATGCAGGGGACATGGGTTCGAGCCCTGGCCCGGGAAGATCCCACATGCCACGGAGCAACTAAGTCCGTGCGCCACAACTACTGAGCCTGCGCTCTAGAGCTCGCAAGCCACAACTACTGAAGCCCTCACACCTAGAGCCCGTGCTCTGCAACAAGAGAAGCACTGCAATGAGAAGGCTGTGCACCCCAACGAAGAGTAGGCCCCGCTCCCTGCAACTAGAGTAAGCCCATGCGCGGCAACGAAGACCCAACACAGCCAAAAATAAATAAATCAAATAAATTTGAAAAAATAAGATAAAGGAATTATCCACCACCTCCCTGTAGATGATTCCCCAAAATTATATGACAAGCCCAGCTCCCTAATCCTAAACTGCAGAATCATCTCCCTGCTATCTTCCCAGCTATACACTGAGATGTGTAGAAAACTTAAACTCAGCATGTCCCAAACTGAACCTGCCATTTCTTCTCACACCCACACCAAATCTGCTCTTCCTGAGTGCCTGAATATTGGAAGCAACACTAACACTGATAGCTGAATGATGCTGAAGGTTGACAGCAACATCAAGAGCTCAGGCACCTAACCCCAAACCTTCTTTTCCTCTATTCTCTGAAATCAATTGGTTCTTTTCTTAAACTACTCCCTTCTTCTGCATCCCTGCTACCACTGCCTTGGGTGGAGCCTGCCTCATCTTTGGGGAAGACGGCTGAAATACTCTCCTCTCTTCCCTTCCTTAGTCCCATTTCCATGTTGCAGCCAGAGAGCTCTTTCTAAAACACATCACCTCCTGATTTGGTTATTTGTTATTATAAGGACAATGTCTCAGGGAGGTGGTGGGGGGCAGCAGCTGGCACTGGCACACGATGGAAACGAGTACTATCCAGCTTCTCTTGTGGTTTTATTAGCTCTTGCTATTTCCTTCCCAGGAATGCTAGTGTCTGACCGCAAAAGGCTGGGCAGACTGGACATATTCTGTGATCACCACTCACTTGAGGACAGCTGGAGTAGGAAGAATCACATGGCCACGTGGCTCACCCTGGGCACGCACACAACCTCACAAGTTGGATATGGCTGCCTTTAACTTCAGCTCATGCTGCTCGTGTCATGGATTCTGATACAGTTTGGACTACCGCTGTGAGGGGAAGGAATTTTTAAAGCCTCCGGCTCTGTTTTTATCTACATGTTACTGGTGTCTGTGCTCCCAGATATCAGGCATTTTTACAGAAGTTTTATTCTACTTCCTGGTCAGCAGCAGTCATCGGTAGGGCAGTCAATTCTGGAAGCACAGAGTGATGATTACTCCTCCTGCTGCGATGTTGCCCTGTGAATGTTCTGGAGCTGCTTTAGGTAACTGCAAACTGCCCACTTTTTATTCATCTTCATATCTTTTGTTCCCCTAACCCTCCACTCCCCCCACAAGTGAGGGTAAGAGGTAGGGGCTGGTTTTCTCTGCTCCCGGTGTGGAAAACATGCCCTGAAACGATTCCAGGCCTGTCTCCACCGCCATCTGCATGGGCTTAAGCAAACCACTCGCCCAGTCCAGGCCGCCATGTCCTTGGCTTCAAAACGTGGCCAATCATACTGGCCCTGAGCTGACAGTAGTGGTAAAAGAAATACTGTGGAAGCATTCTGAAATCATTAAAGGTGCACATAAATGTAAAGGGGAACTCATTAGAGAAAACCATTTTTTTTTTTTTTTTTTGCCAGTAAAGTAATTTTAGAAGGGGATGCTTTTGACCTTGGAGCATTATCCTAAACTGAAACAAAACAACCCATAAAGTGAGCCTTATTGACACCACCTTGGTTCCAAGGAAACAAAACGGCAAGTGTTACAAGGTCACTGACACCCCCTCACACTTAAGTCCTACTACAAAGTCAAAAAGAATTTTTTAGAAAGGCACAGGGGTCCAGGTAGCAATATGTGACCAAAACACAAAACTGGCAGTAGTCTCTTCACTGTGAGAAGACAATAACCTGAGCAGAAAGTTCTTCTCCAAATCCACCTTGCAATAATGGACTGAAAATGGACCATTCACACTATCAACTAGGGATTTAAAAAAGCAAGAAGAAAACAACACCTGCAACCTCTGGCTCACAGTGCCAATGAACTGCAGCCATACCTGTCTGCCCTACCCAGAGAGGACTTTCAAAACATTACGGTCAGCCAAGACTGCTTACCTCTTCCAGCTCCTATTTTCGCTGGAAGAAGGTGTGGAAGTAAAGGATTGAGCAAGAGCATTAAGAGAGAAATAGGTCAGTTTCGAAAAAAACCCAGCTCTTATGTCATCTATGTTTCAGGTAAAAAGTCCACTTTCACCTTGGTGTTAAATCAGTGCTTCATGTTTGCAACTTGGTTAATGGCTGCTGGTGGTCAAAAACATTGGTTTTCATTTGCTCCTCTGCTGGAGCAGAAAAATGTCTGGTCTCCATTTAGGGTAAACATAGGGAGTTGTCTCTTTTTCTGACATTACCTTCTCTGACACCACCTGGGTGTCCTGCGATGCAATCCTATCCTGATACTTAAGTTTGTGCAAGATTCCACAGGTCTAAGTGCTCAGTCCCACAAGACTGCCCCCACTTTAGATGCCAGTCTCAAGTCCCAGGTACTCAGATTACCCACACTTCTGTCCAACTTAATTACAAATTCAGGGGCTCCCACAACCCCCTCCTCAAGGTTGACAATTCACTAGAAGGACTCACAGGACTCAGGAAGACACTTTAGGTTTACCGGTTTATTGTAAAGGATACAACTCTGCAACAGTCAAATGGAAGAGATGCATGGGGAGAGGTATTTGGTGGTGTGTGTGGAGCTCTCATGCGCCGTCTGAGTACGCCACCCTCCCAGAACCTCGGTATGTTCACTAACCTGGAAGCTCCCAGATTCTGTCATTTAGGGGTGTTTCTGGAAGTTTCATTACATAGGCATCATTGATTAAATCACTGGACATTGGAGACTGAAAATCTCTAGTCCTTCCCCTGTCCTCAGAGGTCAGGGGGTAGACTGAAAGTTCCAACCCTCTAGTCACCTGGCTGGTCCCTCTGGCAACCAGCCCTCATCCTGAAGCTCCCTAGGGGCCCACCCAGAGTCACCCCATTAGCATAAAGCCAGGTAAGGCTGAAAGGGGCTCACCATGAGTAATAAAAAATGCTCCTGTCAGGAAATTCCAAGGGTTTTAGGAGCTCTGTGCCAGAAGCTGAGGGCAAAGACCAAATATAAATGTATTTCTTATTATACCACTCATAGCCTCCCACTGCATGAGAATAGTCTTACAGGAGGGCTAATTCTTATTCAAACTAGTTGCAATTTGAAACAGTGCCAAGCAGTCCACTTAGAAGGCCAAGCTCACCTGCAAGGGCCAAACAGAGCAGGCAGTCATTTAAGCCACCGGACGTCCTGAGTTAATGACTTAGAGAAGTTATGTCTTAAGGGACCCCTTCTCTGACCAGGCCCTTCACAATGTGTTCTTTTAGTTCTCTATTCCTTGTTTTCACAGCACTTAGCACACACCTTCGTGTAATTGTTCAATTGAGGTTTACTTCTCTCCCACTAAAGTATAAGCTCTAGGAGGTCTGGTCTACATGTCTCATGCTCGTCATTGTATCCCCAGGGCTTAGTAGGCAGAAGCTGCTAGTAAATATTAAATGAACATTAAAATAATTAAAATTAGAACCCCCTCCCCCGCTTGCTTGGAGCAAAGACCAGAACAACTTCCTATAATCACCACAGTACCTTATCTTCAAATCACCTAATTCCACATGACAGGCAAAGGTCCCTGAATCCTTTAGGAGATAAAGTCTCTATTCCAGCCCTATCAAAAAGAGAAAAGAGATTTAGCTTAGCCATGGCCTTAAGAATAATTTGAGGCAGCTCTGGGGATACTGAAGTGATAAGAGTAAGGTCAGGCTTCTAAAAGAACCCACAAAGAACTAACAGGAATCAGGTAGATTGTCCACATTCCAAAGAAGGTGAGTGGTAGGGTTTCTGCATATTGGGTTGGCCTTGGGCTTTAGAATTCAGAGGACTCTGCAGCTTCACTTGGTGTGAGCAAAGAAGAGAAGCCATGTTCTCTCTGGAACTGTGATGGTTTCCCAGGAAAAAAATGCCACATTCCCAGTCTGGAAGTTTGACACAAGACTTCTAAATGAGGGTGGGCGTGGTCTGGCTCAGTGACAAATCCAGCTGCACAGCACGCATCATCTCCTGTCAGTGACCTAGGTTTCTCCTTTGTGCACAGCAAATGAATCTACGGTTATTTCTTAGCAACAAACTTGAAGGTAGAAGGATTGCAGCAAGAAAGCTAATGGTGTCTTTTCTTCCTGTCTCCATTTTTTTCCCCTAACCCATACACAAGAAATAACATTTTTTTATTTACATTTGACAACATTGTGTGTTTCCATTGTGGGAAGTATTATTCACTGAAGGAAGGCAACAACTTAGTCACTGTTAGTTGAACAGAGACAGAAATGAAGAGGGCCCTATGTGCCACCAACTTGTGTCATGGCCAGAGATGGGGTACCAAGAGAGTATAGGATTGTCACATCTTGCGTCCACTAAGTATCCTCAACAATCATGACCTAGCTTCTGCTGGGTGCAAAGCATCATCTTCCCAGATTCTGAAGGGGACAGAAAGGTGTCAAACTTAAACATGAACTTCAAAAAGACCTTATGCTTTGGTAAATAAAGCATGAATACAAGAAAGGTCAAACAAATGGATTACACAGTTATGTTTTAAGGCAATATATGCCAAAGAAATAATACTCATTGCACAGGTGTTATGAGTTGGACCAAGAAAAGTGCATAGGATTTATATAAATGGGAGGTGAAGGGATGAGTGGTAGAAGGGAAGATTAGTATTTTATGTGAAGGAATGAGGAACAAACAAACAATAAAGGAACAAATAGGAGGAAGCCAAGGTGAATTTAAGGAGTTAGTGAAGAGACATGTGTGGATTGAGTGGAAGTTTTGAGACAGTAATAATGGACATAAGAGTGGAAAGTAGATTTGGGTCAAATAAAATCTAGAATGTCAGGCTAAGAATTTTTCAAGACACAGCTCAGCCCTTAGCATATAACAGGCACCTGAGAAATAATTGTTTTCAGATAAAAATATCACTTGTAGAATTAATAGTCATATATTTTTATGAGAGCAGAAAGGAATTTAGATTTGATCATATAAGCAGTAGGGAATCACTGATGGTATCTGAGCAGAGGAATGCTGGAAAAAAATACATTTCAGGACATATTAGTGTATATTAGGGAAATTAATTTGAAAGCATCAGGAAGAATTCATTGGAAGGGATCTGAGAATGAGAGCAGGAAGCCTAATTCTGTATTAGGGTATATATCAGATCACCTTGTAAAATAAAACATAAAGGACTTCATAATTAAAATATCAAGTAGAAAAGTAGTTATGCTTAAAAAAATTACGCTTTCAGATTAGCCAGTAAAATGATGCAACTGGACAAAACAATTAGATTTTGAGGGAGCAGACTTTTCCTAAAAGTCTTAATTGATGTTTTCAAAAGAGAAATGGATTTGATTAGGTTTTCTACACTAGATGGTACTTGAATACTTTGGTGGAAATTAGATGCATTGGGATAAAAATATCAGTTTTAGAATTAGTAGCCAAATATTTCATGCAATGTTATAACACATAAGAACAGTCATTTAAAACACACACACACACACACACACACACACACAGTGGTGCCTGATACACTAGTGGCCATGTTAGATACACCCTGAGCAAGCCATCAGCCCAAGAGTATACTAGGCCTTTCTTTTGGAAAAATCATTAGGCATTATGTCACTCATCATGCAATCAAACCTCTGTTTAAAATCAAGTTACAATTACTCTAATTATGGGCCTACATTTCACTTGATTCACAGCTGGTGCCTAATCAAACAGTTCTGTAGGCTTCAACACAAGGTAACTTAATTAAATTCAGTGGCAAAACGTTTTTTTTTTTTTCCCCCTAAGCAACTGACTTACCAATTTAGGCATCAGAAATCTTATTTCTATAAAAATTACTACATGAACTAAATCTAAATCAAACCAAAATGCATCCATTAAAATACAATATTCATGTCTCATAAATATTTTATTTAAATATTTCCCAGCAACAGCCTTGTGAGGACAAACCAGGAAGTGAAACCAAATATGATCACATTGTGAAAGCAGAGTAAAATGAAAGAGTACATTTGGAATTAGCTGAAGCACTATTAAGATTTCATTTAAAAACTCATTCCTTTGGAAACATCAATTTAATGAAAGCAGTAATAAGAGAAATTGCAAAAGCAGAAGTCTTCATTTTGTTGTCTGGCAATGTCCCTCAATGCAAATGCCTTTTCCTGTGGCCAGGCTGGCTCATCTGAAATGCTAGGTTTACCCGCCCACCTGGTGAACCGAGAACAGGGTTAAGCTATCATTTTCCTGCTACTAAGTCAGCCCTGCAACAAAACAATCACAGTCTTTAATGACTTACTTTGGAGAAATGTACCTTTTGCTTCTCAGGTAACAAGCAAATCCCATTTCTCCTAACTGTTTTGCTGGGATTACTGTCATTCCCTGTATTTTACTCTAAATTTATAAACTCCTTTAAAACAGGAACCATATTTTACTGTTGGATTAGTTTGTTTTTTAACTGAGTATGAAGACTCAGTGACCCAGACATAGCAAGAGTTATAAATATCTAACGATTATTCTTATTGTTCAAGGATAGTGTCATCAAACAAGACTTGTCACAGTTCATATTTTCCTTCTAATCAGAATCATAAATCCCTGCACTCCACCACCATATCCCTCATTCCTAGAAGGTTGCCTGTGGAAGAGGCAGCTAGAAGATACCTGTGCAAAAACAGAATGAATTCTCACTATTATTTTTTATTCTTATTTTTGATCTTAAGCAGGATTTGAGTAAGCTTAATATGAGAAATAACGCAATGTTTGTACGGGTATTTCTTAGCAATCTTAATAAGGTAGTTCCTAAACTACTTATGACTTCAGCAAGTAATCAGGTACCCCCTTGTCAGACACTGCACAAACACAAGGCAAATGCGAATATCAGTGATACTCTGCAGACAAAGCAGACACACTGCTGCTACACACGAGAATGAAATTTAAAGGGAAAAAAAACTATGTAAGTAGTGACATCCATTGGCATGTATATGTGCCTGTATAAACATGTGTGCACAATAGTATACATAATCATGTGGGTAGTGAATTCGATAAACATTTGCGAGCCTACTCTATGCAAGAAGTGTATTACTCCTAAGAAGATGAGGTAATTCTATTGCCATCGTGTAAATAGACTGAAGAGACTGCCTCAGAGTCTAATGAGTTCGTCTATGAACCCATAAAGTAAGTCAGTATGGAGGCAGGCCAGTTGCCTAGGCAGTCTCCTTCTCTCTGGTCACCTCATTTTCTCCCGGTTACTCTCTCACTCCCTGTACTTTCACTCTAGTGCCTGATACTTTATGCTTGTAATTACTGGATTCTCTTGACACGGGAGAATGTGTTGAACATTTGCTGTGGTGTGGGCTAAATAGGACAAGAAGGAATGACAGTCACTAAATGAGAATTCATTTTACTTCTGCATTTCACCTCATATCTACCCTTAAAATACTCAAAGTTAGGGAGGTGGGAAACATACACAAAATGAATAGGGAACAGGAATACATATAATCAAGGATTAAACAGTATAGTTGAGACAACAATGAGATACATCTGCATAATGCTTTAAAGTTTATGGAGCATTTTTTCCCATAAGTCATTTAAATCACTCACTTGACTTTACGATAAGGATACCAGCTCAGAGAGAAAAAAATAAGCTGCCTAAATCAGATGTCTGGTGAACAAGAGCTTGATCCCATAACTGACAGCAAATACCGTGTTGTTCTCACCATCAGAAGCTGCCTCTCAAAAAGGCCAACAATTATAGTTCAGGGAATGGAGAAAGCAGCACGGGTGACGTGCATCTGAGCCTTTCGGGATATGCAGGAGCTAGATCAGGAAGAAGACCTCCAGCTGGGGAAGGGCAAGAGCAGGGAGTCTTGAGTGGGGAAGAGCAATGAGGCAGCAGGTCCCACTGGGGAGGGAATCTTCATAGCCAGAGATGACTTCACAAATAAGTGAGGCACTAAGGACAGTTAGGACTTAAGATTCCAGAATGAAGAGTATGGCTTGACTTGACTCACAAAAGAGAACCATTATAGATTCTAAAACAGAATGCAAGCAGTGTTTTAGGAAAAGTAACCTACTGGGGCATGGGAGATACACTGGGGCAGGAGAAGGGAGGGGAGGCAGAATGGAGGCAAGGGTACCAGGTAGGATCCTACTGCAGTAATTCAATAACTGAGTAGTCAGGACCTGAACAGGGGAGTGTCAGTGAAAATGACAGGAGTGAATTTAAGTAGCAGTAACAGAAAAAATCAGACAAGTATTGGCTGATGGGAGAGATGAGGAAAGGAAATAGGAATAAAGTTGGGTGAAAGGCTTGATCATAAAGTGTGAGTTAATATTCCAATATTCATTGGAAGATCAATGAGCAATCTGGTGAATTTGCTCTTTCACTATGAATCAAGGATAATTTACTAACATAATTAAGGTTTTATACCTTTATTAGGGATTTGGTGTAGCTCAGTTTTGACCAAGTACTGCTCTTGGGAGTGAACCCTGTGGAAAAGTTGAAGAAGGTGAGGTAAAAAGGCCATTTAGGTTCAGATCATAAAGAGACTTGGGTGCCATGCTATGGAATCCATAAAGGTTTTTATACAAGGAAGTGAAATGATCTGGTCAGTGTCAAATTTCAAATTTAGAAATTTAGTATTTGCTGCTTTGGTAGCAGCATGGAGGGTTCATTAGAAGGGGGACTGTACGATATAGGTTAAGAGACCAGATCAATAGTCCAAGGGATAAAAATAAGAAAGAAGGCTTGAACTAAGATGTGACTAAGCGTGAGGAGAAGGGGGGGATAAAAGCAAATACTTTTAAGCACTTTTAAGTACCAATCATTCTTTAGTACTTTCAAGCAGGTACTCTGCTAAATAGTTTATGGGCATGGATTCTAGAGTTACTCAGGTGTTGATCAGGACTAGTGGCAGACTAGATATTAAGGAAAGCCAAGACTCAAGGACAAGAGACCACCCTGGTTTTGGCCACAGGGTCAATGGTGAAAACTGGTCAGTGGAGAAGGCTGATGAATGTGGTTTTTAAAACACTGAGTTTGCAGTACCTGTGGGTCATTTAGGTGGTGAGGTCTAGTAGGCAGATGGAAATAAACTGGAGCCCTGGGGAGAGGAGAACATATGTGTTTGTTAGACTGTTTGTTTTTGCTGCTGACCTTGGCCAATGTTGGATTTAAAGGCTTGCACTTGGTAATTTGGAATAGAGAAGTAAATGTAGACTGAGTCCATCTCCTGCATAAAGGAGTTCACTTAACACTTGCCTTTGTGAATATTTCTATTTAAAGATGAGACAATTTAATTTTTTTATGAAGGCAATCAAGTTGACTGAAACATAATGTCTATATGTTATCACACACACACACACACACATACACACACATACACATCTCTTTGTGTGGCTTCTACTTGTCTGCCCAACTGGAGGTAAACAGGACGGGAAGATTTTAAATAACTTCCAGCCTCCCTGTTGTAGGTGCTCACTACCATCCTGATCATGAATGGCCAACTCTCTAACAAAATGTGTAAGGGCATATTTTTCATTGTACTTCAGTGTAAAAAAGCTGCTCTCCCACGCTAATTAAACTTCATTTTGTGCTTTAAACCTACTGGTTGGTTGTAGAAACAGTGAATGTATTTAGCTCATCAACAGAGTTAACAGAAACAGGAAGGAATTTCAGATGTGGTATGTTTTGTATTTTTATAAATATTAATCTTTCCTTTGCTAGCTTTGATAGAACTGGGAAATGTATCCTTGGGGAATCCAATTCTGAAGAATACTTCCTGTTTTGTTCTTCTCTATGTAATTTATCTCTGTTTAATGTACTATATAATTATTTTGTCTATTTTCTGTGTCTACCCACGAGGCAGTAAGCTCTAAGAGCACAGACCTTTTATCTGTAAGGTTCAATGATGTATCCCCAGCTTTTAACTCAGATAGTAGGAGCTCAATAAATAATTGCTGAGTGAATAAATCACAGTCCTGTGATTACTGTACTTCAAGAACTTGACATGTGTTTTTCCTTAGCAATCATGACTCAATCTCCATGTCCCAACTTCATCTTGAACCATGCTTTCTATTTACATACTCCAAAGAAATTCTTTTAGGACCTATATCATGGTGGGATCCTGCAGGGCACTGAAGGTTATTGGTACACAGAAATGAACATGGGGAAAACTGTAGCCAAGTGTCAAAACCTCCCAGGTTCTCCAGGTGATTCCTCTGCGTGGTTCTGTCTTATAATGAAGAGTTATGATTCTTCAACCCTCCTACTCTGACTTCTGGTTTCCTGATCTCAATTCCTGTTTTCAGCATCTGCTTCAAGCTAGACTTCCTTTTGGTATTCTGACCCCAGGTTACCTGAGTTTGACATCTGTTATTTTCATTGCTTGACATTTTGATTTTGTGTGTGTGTCGGGGGGCGGGGGTTAAACCTAGAGAATGGTCTAAGCCTGTATTTCTTACACAGCCTAGAAACTCACATAACTTAAAATTATAAGATATTATAGACTACTTTCCCCTCAAGGTTCTTATTGCCCTTCCTTGTCCCCCTTATAAACCTAATAATTTCCGCACCACTCTGTCTGATGGGCTAATCACCGTGACCACTTGCATTCCTTATTCTACATAAATTTTTTTTCTGGTCAACTACATTTGGTAAGTAGGAATTATTATACAATCAAAGACACGAAGAAAACTACTACCATTCTCCAGATGTATATTACGAATGAAATTTAAAAGGACCTCAAACTTAGAAAAAAAGAGATGTATTCTAAGCTACAAATTTATGCTACAAATTATCCATTTGATGTCTAGATATATACTAGAAAAAATACTGTGCTTCTGCACTCTTTGTGAGAGGTAGTCAGTACACAACCTAGGCTATGTGTTTTAAGTCATTGGATTGGGTCTAATTTAATTCATAGGCCAACAATTCCAAACACATCCATTTTACCAGCAAGGCAATGTTTAGAAAGGCTCTCTTCATCAGCAGAGAAGACAATTCACTTGACAGCACTCCTTTCTTGAGAAATGACTCAAATCAGTTAGACTGAAAATAAATCTAGAGGGCACACAGCTGTCATACAGCCCAAAGTAGTCCTCTGAGCAATAACTTGATTCATTTTTCCCTATCTGTACAACTGGTTCTGCAAACAGGATTGCAATCCAACAATGCATTTTTGCCCCACTGTGAAGAGAGAGCTTTTCAGTGCCCTAGGGAAGGCTGTGTTGGATTCCTTTATACTTACAGGTATGGTCAACTGCACATAGTGATTCCTTGATTTTATTTAATGAGAAACAGACATTTAAGCTCAATGATCTATGTCAACCAGTTACAAATAAGGTCTCTAAAATTAGAGAATAATATTTTATCAATGTTAGCATCAAAGTTTGAGGGACAGACAGGTACCAGACTGTCTCCTGGGTATAGGCAACTTATTTATATTGTAACATTCCTTAATTATTAACTTTTTATTATGGAAAATTTAAAACATACACAAAAGTAGAGAGAGTAGTAGTATAATGAAGCCCATGTGCCCATCACTCTGATACAACAATCATGATACCCACTTCAACTGGATTATTTGAAACAAATTCTAGATATTATATTTTATCTGGCTTATATCAGTATGCATCTCCAAAAGGTAAAGAGTTTAAAAAATATAACCACAATATCATAATCATACCCAACAGTGTGCTGGTAGGTATTTTACAACCAGTTCTCTGGCCAGGGGGGCGGGGAGGGAGGAGGGGGAAGGCCCTGATTTGTAGTCTTTGCCAATTTCCGTGGGTTTGATAAGAAATGCACAGCACACATTCAGCACCTCGACTATGCGGAGACATTAGATATAAATAACCTTAAGAGCACAGATAACAGCAAATTATAGAAAAATTAATAGGAAATGATAAATTTGGGGTGTTACTTTTATTTTAATACTTCAAGTTTGTATAATTTTTTAATGGTTGTGTTTAACAACTGGCTTGCAAAATTCCTGAAAACATAACAATCGTCTCTCGTCAACTCTAGCATACCACTGAATCACATCCAAATAATTAATAATTCCTTAATATTACCAACTATCCAAATTTCTCTCCTATTTTTCCTCAGCAATAGAGAAACATTTTAAGCAGGAAGGAAGAGGGAACTTTGCTTCAGAAAGCTACACCAAAGAGTTAGGCTTTCTAAACGGTTGGGTGCTTCTGTGTGTAACTGTCTGCTGTTAAAGGCTGTTTCCAGGAGGTTAAATTAGGTGCCGTCATGCACATGTGCCTCTATATTACTGGGCAATCAGCAGTGTTTTTACTTCGCTTTTACTGCCCATTCTCAGGCACACGAGAGAGAGAGTTTAAAAAGGAGCAGAGAAGGAACTTGGCAGATGGGAAAATAAGTCCTTTCCAGATAAACAACCATAAAATGATGGAGTGTTCTACAAGAAAGATTCCTAAGATGTGACACCTTCTGTCACACCACCATTGAAACTCAGTTTGTAAAAGCCCTCTTTAAATGTGCCTTCCAGAACTGAATACGGCATGTCAGGTGTGGTGGCATCTAAGAAACCCCCTAAGTGGGTCTGCTGTCATCCTTGACGAGGATGCCAGGCTGAACTGTGACCCCACCTTCAGCTCATAGTCAAGTCAAACTTAAGTCTAGTAAATGAACCAGTGTCTACCAGCGCTCACCCAGACTCCAGAGTGTACATTCATGAACTCCCTCCCACCACCAAATCTGTTTCCAAACTATCTTTCCAACATCATTTCCCACTGTGCCTTTGAACAAACCCTTTATTCCAGATAGGCCAGCCTACCCACTGTCCAAAAATAATACATACTATTTTTATATTTTAAACTTTTTATTATGAAAAATCCCTAATATAAAAGTATAAACAACAGTATAAGGAAGCCCCATGTACCCTTCACTCAGCTTCAACAATTATCAATTCATATCACACCCATGCCCAGGATTATTTTGAAGCAAATCCTGGACATATCATTTCACAATTATTTCAGTACTGCATACATTCTGTCCTGTACGTCTCTGCTCAGATATTTCCCTTCTACCCCCCTCACCTTTCCAAATTCTATCTCATCCTGCCAGGCTCAGCTTGGGTCTCACTTCCTACACTGTTTCCACTGAACTTGTCACTTAGTTATATGTCTCCTTGGGCATCTCTCTTATTGCTGTCCTGTTGTTCTGTACCTCGTAAGCTGTATACTCACAATGTCATTAGCCTGGAAAGCAGGAAACTGCTCTCACTACACAGACAGTGCAATGATAATGCTTAGTAGGAAGAGCAATAAAGAATAACAACCTGGTTTTAGAAAGTTTATTAAAATTTGGTACACCAATTTCACACAGCATATTGACTCAATTGCTTATATGGCAAACGTCTCATGGCATAGAACAGGGTGTGCCCACAAAGTATGACAGGCCAGAAAGGACACTAGACATGAAGCTAAAAGAACTAGTTCTTCTCCTAGTCCTTCTGTTTGTGTGTTATTTTGGGGTATATTGAGTGACTTCTCAAAGTTCACCTGTAAAATAGGAATTAACTGTAGCCATTCTCTCTCTCTCTCTCACTGGACTGTCAGAGTCAAATGCGATTATGTATGTAAAGACGGCCTTGTAATTATAAAGCATGTTGCTGATACACATCATTACCTGTAAATGCAGAAACAGCTGGCCATCTGATTTGATAATAAGAAAAACTATTGCTTTGGATCCTGAATATATGAGAATAAATTTAAGCTCTCAACAGGGAAAATGGGAATGTGAAAGATAGTATAGAGATCAGATGGGATTTAGAACCAACAAAATTAACCCTAGAGGAATTCAAGAGCATACCCAGATTCTAGTTCAAAAACCACTGCCTTATAATTAAAACAGACCAATTAAAGGACCCCTAAAAAGAGACTGCAAAGGAAGCAAGATATACTGTCAGCCATTTAAGAAAAATTCCTGTTACATTACTTAAATGAAAAGGCAAAATTCAACATCTGATGCCCTCCTTCAAATAAAACTGCAGAATTATCCCCCAAAATGGCTATAATTCTGAATTTATTTTCTCCTAGGACATTTTCAAAGTCTTTGACTTCTCAACTTTTCCTTTTGCTTTGTCAAAGAACAATCATTACTATCACTCTGTAAACATTTACCATATTACACTAAACACTACTTAAATTACAATAGAATTGAGGTCTCTCCTTCCTCCCGCAGAAAAGAGGATAGATGGCTTTATCAAAAAAAATGCTGTTCTGCAACTGACACTGCAAGCTGTCACTGGAGTCCTGTGAGAGACAGGTTCAGCCTATTTAAACCATCCATTAGAATATTAATATTATACGTTTTCTTGCAAGTAAATGAAAATTAAAAGGGGTGAGGAAAAGGCTTAAATTTTTTAAAACTCTGGATAATCTAGGCCAATGTAGAAAAAAAGGGTTTTTCAACTTTGGACATTAACAGAATTTAGCAATAGTTGGTAAAAACAACAGCTGCTAAGCCTGGTAAACCCCCATGAGATTATTAGGTCAAAAATCACAGAAATACACAGAGAACATTTCAAAACTCCCAGCACACTGACAACAAAGCACCAAAATGAAATCTCATTAGGAAAGGAAATGTTTTTAGAAAGAACTTTTTTTTTTATAAGACTGCTGCACCATGTGTAACATCTCTGAGAACTTCACTAGAGAGGAAAAACACAGAATCAAGAGTGAACTACAGAATAGTTTCCTTCCTCTGTTCCCTTTCCCCTCTCATCATTCTCCAATGCACACACCAGGCAACTCTCTGCATCCTTACAAATCATTCTCCATTCACACATACACTGATACAGAGATTGAAAAAAAAAAATCATCATTTTTCAAAAATGAGATCATATCGTTAGAATAAACTTTCTCTCGTCTAGATCACTTTAAGATAAGGAAACTACGAGTCACTGATTCAGTCACCTTCATGCAGAACAGGAAAAGAAACAAAGGAGCTCCAAGGCTTCTTACAGATAAAAATGAGAATTTTATGCTATCTAGCTTTATGTGGCTTTTGAGTATTGTTACCCATGCTGATCAATTATCATGAAAGACTTTTCAAAGTTAAAGTCTACATATCTCAAAATATGCATTAAAAATGTGAAGGACCATACTTTTTTTTATTTGTTCATTTGCTGAATAATTCAAGGTTGAATTTCAGAGAATGTGAAGATTGAACAAATTTCAGGCTATAACAAAAACTTAGAGGCTTTTCCAATCTGGTCCTGGGACAGCTATAATTTCTTCTAATTTGTAGTGTTCCTGTACAATCAATAACTATATAAAAGCCTAATTTTCCAGCACTAAGTAAGTTGACTCTAAAAATAACCAGGAAAAAGTCCATTTAAGCCTAGTTAACTGAAACAACAAATTATAAATCATCAAAAGACAAATCAAGTGGAACCTACCCTAATAGTTCTGCCTAGGTAGATAAGACAAAACAAGCCCAGTGTTTTGTGAGGCCCGTATAAGTAGCTGATGTGAGGCTGAAGTAGTCAGGTTCACTCAGTATATTGTAACACTCAGTTGCAGAAGCTAATGCTCACTCACCACAAGATAACCACATGTAAATATTCTACTAAGCCCTTTATATCAATTAACTTATTTATGCTCCCAACAACTCCATGAGGTTATCTCCACTTTACAGATGAGGCAACTGAGACAGAGTTATGGGATTTATCTATGCTTGCACAACCAGTAAACTCATAAGACTAGCAAGAATGTGAATAATCTTCAAAGAGATCTTTGAGGGGAATAAAAAGTAGCTCAGCTCAATAAAATGAATAGCACACTAAACATACATTCATTCATTCATTCACCCCTTCCTTCAGTCATGAGTGTAGTAGGAGAAGTCAGCAAAACGACTAAGGAGAGTGAACTCTTATCCTGACTAACATCTACCTTATTTGGGAGCTAAGCTACACAGTCTCTCAGAACTTCAGCTTAATCGTAAAAATAGAAATAGTTCTACCTGGCCTTTCTCCCTTCACGTAGATGATAACATCAAATGCAATGGATACGCCTTTCGCCCAGGAGGCATCAGAAAACAATTGCCCATGAAGGGGGAAACTCCTGGCGAATACAAGCCCTGCTCCCCCCATAAAACCTACCCAACGTGCCCACAGTTTTCAAGCCTTCTGGGAAACAAGAAACTGTCCTGTGTGGAGTGGTTACCTGCTTTCCACAGACTTCTCCTGTGCAAAAAGAGTCATTATTCTTCCCACAGAACACACACTACTTCTCCCAAGTCTTCTCTCTTTTCTAGTAAGACACTCATGTTTAGAAGCTCTTTTTTTTTTTTCTAAAATTAATCTTCCCAGCATCTTTCTTTTTTTTTAAAATTAATTAATTTATTATTTTTGGCTGTGTTGGGTCTTCGTTTCTGTGCAAGGGCTTTCTCTAGTTGCGGCAAGTGGGGGCCACTCTTCATCGCGGTGCGTGGGCTTCTCACTGTCGCGGCCTCTCTTGTTGCGGAGCACAGGCTCCAGACGCGCAGGCTCAGCAATTGTGGCTCACGGGCCGAGTTGCTCCGCGGCATGTGGGATCTTCCCAGACCAGGGCTCGAACCCGTGTCCCCTGCATTGGCAGGCGGATTCTCAACCACTGCGCCACCAGGGAAGCCCCAGAAGCTGTCTTAATCCATTCGGGCTGCTATCACAAACTCCCATAGACTGGGTGGCTTAATCAACAACATTTATTTCTCACAGTCCTAGAGGCTGAGAGGTCCAATACCAAGGTGCCAGAAGATTCAATGTCTGGTGAGAGCTCACTTGCTGGTTCGCAGAAGGACCTCTTCTCGTTGTGTCCACACATGGTTGGAAGGGCAAGGGAGCTCTCGGAGTCTGTTTCATAAGGGCACTAATCCTATTCTTGAAGGCTCTACCCCCAGGACTTAATTACCTCCCAAAGACACCCCCGCCCCCAGTACCGTCACCTTAAGGGTTAGGTTTTAACATATGAATTTTGCGGGGGACATACTCAGCCTATAGCAAAGCTATGATTTTTAAAGTTGTGCTAATATAAGTACATTCACTGGTAACCTGAAATTTGAGGATTTGGGGGACTCCATAAATAATCAGAAGGAACTTAGTCCCTTCCTTCTATAAAAAACTGAAAAGTTAGAAATTATAGTAAAACTAGTAAAACTTCAGTAAGCATAGTTGGACTTAACGTAATTACCATGGGATGCTTGTGATGAAAGAAAATGAGAATATGTACTCCTCTGACCTCTTCCTCAAGTTTTTTTCATATGAGCCTCCTCTGCTCCATCCCCACTGCCCTACTGGGTCTCCCAACATGATCTCTCACATCGCCAACACATCCTCCACATGACGGCCAGCATCACTTCCCAAAACAAATCTGATGTTACCTTCTGCTTCAAAACCTTCCTTGTGGCTCCTGGGCTCCTCCTGATGAAGCTGAGTGCTGCTTACGGGGTTAAAAATGTATCTCTAAGGCCACCCCAGGCAGAGGCTGAGCCAGAATCAGCACTGGGAGTTCCAACTCCCACTCTAGTCTCCAGTGCTCTCATTCTTCCATTCATGACACAAAGGGGAATAGCTGACTTTGGCAGGGAGGGCTACACTGGGTATATACTTAAAAAACTCAAAGTGTGAGATTGATTCCAAGCATATTTTCACATCAGTGTAAGAGACATTACAGCAGATAAAACTGGCAAAGTACTATTTCATCAGGCAAAAAGAAAGGAGCCACATGGCCAAAGAAACAAGAATTTAGAGCCAAAAAGAACTTCAGGCCCTCATGCCACAATGCAACAGACACACAGAATGTTCACCTTCTTTAGCTCCAAAAATTTGATTCACATCCCATGACTTTACATACTGAAACATTGTGCTAAAAACTATTTTCCCTCTACATAAAACACAAACATAAAACGTAAGTAATGCAAAAGTGTTTTATAAGTGATTATAAAACATAATATTCAATTTTAAAATAAGTGTCTGGAAATTGGAATTGGTTAATTGGAATATTTTATTTAATCTTTGGGTATTTCATTATTGGGTGTCTAAGAACCTGATACTTGAAGATGTAACATATGAAAGAATGAACACACATGTGGGAAGGTTAAAAACTACCTGTGGCCACCTTCTCCCAGATCTTATGGAAAACACTAATTTCCATAACATAGAGAGAATATTTCATTGTAATTCTAAAACAAGCACAAAATAAGTGCACATTGGTTTAACCACTTATTTTTAAAAATTCAATGGATGGGAGCAAATACTGCAAGCTATCAGTAATCAAGACAGATTTTTAGTTAATTTTTTAAAAAAGTCTAATACTGAATAAATACTTTGAAGGGAGGAAAACCTAAGCTGGCAAATCTCCTCTACTGAAAGGTCAAGTTGAACAATACTAACTCAAGCAATGGGATTAACAACTGGTAAACCGTAAAACCAGCCCAAGATTCCTCCCATGTAATACGCTTCAGCAGATTTGTCTTTTGCAGTGGGGTGACTCTGTGGCATGAATTTCTGTACTACATCCCCTCCACAGGCTCCTAGTGCTCTTTGCTCACCTTCATGATTATAGGTAAAGAAGGGTCTGGTGAAGTGTAGAACAATGGGAAAAGTAGGGCCTGAATCAGCTCATAACCCCAGTGCCCCCTCCCAGTTGGGTTGGTCCAGTTCTATCACCAATAAAGAACCACCCATGCCTGAAAAAACCTAGATCCCTTTTTAGCATTGTGAACCATGTTGGAGATGCTTATTATATCTGCTTTGTTCTCTATTTCTACAGTGCCCATCACCATAGCAACAAGGCACACAGATGGAAAAGTAGGCTAGAAATACCTAGAAATGGGGGTGGGGATGGGGAATATGGAAGAAAGGGCCTTTCACTGGTTAAGAGAGAAAAGGCTAGAATTCTTCTATCAACACAACACTACGGGGCACTTCTAATGGAAAAAGTAGGTTTTCTTTGCAACAACAGAAAGCAGCCTAAAAATTCAATAAATATCAGTGCTTGTAGGAGGTAGAGTGGCTAACTTTTGGAGGCTTTAAAGCCAGGTATATTTTATTAGAAAATCTTGTGTGAACGTAAAATAGATAGCTAGTGGGAAGCAACCGCATAGCACAGGGAGATCAGCTCGGTGCTTTGTGACCACCTAGAGGGGTGGGATAGGGAGGGTGGGAGGGAGGGAGATGCAAGAGGGAAGAGATATGGGAACATATGTGTATGTATAACTGATTCACTTTGTTATAAAGCAGAAACTAACACACCATTGTAAAGCAATTATACTCCAATAAAGATGTTACAAAAAAAAGAAAATCTTGTGCGCAAATCAAAACCTTTACACAGCAACCAATTTTGGAAATTACACATTAGTTCCACAGTGTGGATGATTACTACTTGAAATTTTTGGGTATTTTGTTGTACTAAAAGTTGAGACATCTGTTAAGGAAGTGTGGCTGGGAAGATAAGTTGATACAATGAATATTTTCCTGAAAGTGACAAGTTTAGCTTCCAAGTTTTTGTATAAAATGTCCCCAGAGGAAATCACTGGGTGGAGTTGTGAGGGTGACTGTTGTTTCACCCTAGGGAGTCCCTGTCCCCCCGTCAAAACTGGGACAAGGCCTTTCCCACCTCCAGCCCCTCTGCTGTCTGTAAGAACATCTTCACACTCCAAGGTCTCCATTTTGGTTTTTGTTTGTTTTTTCCTTTTCTACTGCCAGCCTGAGTCCTCCTTGTTCATAATTTTCTAGGGTATTTGGAACGCTTGGGATATTATTTATATTGTTACTGGTCAGGAAGTAGAACAAGGAGCCACACTGGCCACATAAGCTACTTGGGGAGGTTTTCTACGTAAATAAAAACGGTGTAGATATTAAACAAACAAGAGATGCTTTATGGACCAAACTGAGAGAGTTTAACACTAGCAACTTAGAGAGTTTAGCAGAAAAAGGAATGGACAACTTTATGGGAATCTTAGGTCCTTGACTCAGCCGCTAACTAGCTGTGACACTGGATGGTTTTTACTTTGCCTTTTTCAACCTTAATGTCTTATCAGTAAAAAGAAAAACTGAGATGGAACAGGGATATGAACTTGAGGTGCTCTAAGGATGATTTCAAGGCATGTTAAAATGTTATGCATATGTGTGTAGTATTCTGGGAAAGACCCTCAAGGATACCTATAATATAAAAAAGGTTAAAGATCGATACTCTGTAAGATCTCTTCCACACAACTCTAGAATACCATGACTTGAATCAACTTACCCAAATAAACTCAAGGCTTTGAGCTCAGACTCAGGTGAGTGTAATACTCAGGTCTTCTCAAAAGTCCTCACCCAAGGGACGCTCTCCCGGACCACGCTGTGTCACCAACCACTACCAGCCGCCAACCACTCTCTAGCCCTGTACCCTGCTTCATTGTTCATCAGAGCACTCAGCACACGATATTATATGTTGGATTTGCTTATCGTCTATCTTCCCTCCTCTAGGATGTACGCTCCATGCTGTTTTCTTCATTGTTGGATTTATTCTCAGTGCCTGGCAAATATTAAGTGCTCAAAAAGTACTGAATAAATTTTTTCTTAATCCATAAAATGAAGCATGGCAGACCCAAAATTCAAATACAGTTTTTTTCTTTTTAAAAAATCTGGGGGCCTGCTAAGAGCAATGTACTCTACTAAGCATTTTGTGAGCATATCTGTCTTACCTAATCTTCGTATGATCACATTAAGGCAAGCTTTTCAATTTTTAGAGCCTTCTATAAAATAACACATCTGGGAAAAGGAGGCAGGCAATATACTGTAGAAAAAGTTGTTTCATCAGGTACCAGATCTACAGCTAACTTGTAGAGTCTGCTGAGACAAGCCACAATCCCCTTATAAACTCAGTATCCACATTTGTATCCTGGGAATAACACTTGCCCCATCTCCCACAGGTCATCAGGAGAATAAATGTGCATATAAATGCTTCAGTATGTGAGAAGTGATGTACAAATGTATAATAGAGTAAGTAATGTGGTGGGGGGTCCCTGTAAAGTGTTTCAGGAGAGATTTGCTGCAAGCTGCTGGGAGAAGGCAAGAGCACAGGGGACATCTGTACAGTGCCCTTACATACAGGGTGTCAAGAGCATCCAGGATCCAGGAGGACCCAATAAAGACTTACTAATCAATGGGAATGACAACCAGGCTCAACTCCTCTCCCTTCAGAATGCATTACTCTGTAAAGAAAAAAATGTCCCAAACCTAGCCTGGGACCAAACCTTTTTGCATGTAATTCACAATCTCCTCTTGGAAAGAAATTAGCATTCCTGATAAAACACTGCAGAAAACTTTTTTTCAATGGGATTAAGACTTGTCCTTAGAAATCAGTCACTCACTGACCTAGGTGACTGTCAGTCAAGCACCTGGTGATCCTTACCAACATTCTATTTGTATATAGTCTAACAATGTGTATAAAAAATTATGTATTATTTCTAAATATTCTAGGAGAGTTTGAGTGTACATTCCTAAAATGGATAATGGTGATTCTATCACTTTGGTATCAAATTAGCTTCCATCAAGTCTTTTTAAAAGAGTGATAAGCTCTAACCATGTTCTTTCCCTTTTGAATGTTCTTGTCCACCAGGAAGAAATCTTTAAATTGGCCTATTGGGGCCTTTCTCCTTAGAGTTGATAGCGAATTTGACTGAAAAGTTTTCTTTAGCACCCAAACCAGTTGATCTTCAAAGTGGGGTAAGGGGTGTGGGGGCTTTTTGTTTTTGGAAGGAGGAGTACTCTGGTAGAATCTACTTCCAGATCACCAATTAACCCTCGTCTAAAAGTATGTGCTTCAGAACACCCCATGTCCAGCTGGTTCCTTCTGGCCATCTCCCTTTCTTCCCTTTTCACAGTCATCCTCTCCCCACGTTCCACAAGAAAGGTAAAAACATCTCATTTCTCAGGAGTCTGCTTATGGTGCATTGTCTTGGGGAGTAAAAATCTCCAGGGCTCCAAGCTGAGGGTCATTTGAAATACCTGTAGGGTTATAGATGTTAAGAAAGTGATTGACTTTCAAGACTGAGAAATCCTTTTGGGAGTTGGGGAAAGTATCCATTTCTTTGCTTCAAACAACACTGGAGGGAGACCAAATCAAGCTGTTAGACAACAGAACATGGAAAATTATTTTTGTGATCAATCACTAGGTAACTTTTGTCATACACCTCAGGAGTTTAAAAAATAGAGTGGAATTTTACTGCCTTCATTCCCATACACTTATTTATGTGGTAAGGTGTCTTAAACATTTACATTTAAAAAGAAGCCTTGATTATGAAGCCTATCTTATTTTAGCAATAGGTTTTACTTATGCATAAATAAACTCTTTTTAAGCCCCAGGCATCTCACTGAGAAGTTATTTTCCATAAAATTTTACCTATGCTTGATAATTATTCATCAAAATTCTAATATACTTGTTCTGGTCAACGGTATATTAGTCAAAATCATAAAAACTCAATCCAAATGAAATTCTGTTTAACATTTAGAGGCTTATTGTCACAAGAACTTAAAAAAATATAGTGTGTATATATGTGCGTCACAAGAGTATGATAAGGTAATCAATGAAAGATTTTCAAACATAAGACTGTTAAATGGGGATTAGGTTATATAGAAGAAGAATGAAATGAGTTCCACAAGGGAAACAACTATGTAAAAATTCCCAGCTTGTCTAGACCAGCTTGTTTGTATGTTTTTTAAATGGATGACATGGTAGATATGAAATCACTGTGGTATTTAATTTAGCTTCCACTGGGTACATTAAAAAGAGTGTTTTTTTAAATCAATATTTATAATATCAGAAGTGCCATTTTTTACAACTATAAAAAAATTTAGATATTAACTTTTAAAATGTATGAGGAGAGGACATAGTGTTTCAAAATCCTTTTAGGGGGTACTGGACAAAAAACATTACCAGACACTTTATTCTAAACTGCCTGTAAGGACTTCCCTGGTGGTCCAGCAGTTAAGACTCCACGCTCCCAATGCAGGGGGCCCAGATTCAATCTCTGGTCAGGGAACTAGAGCCCGCATGTCACAACTAAGACCCCACGCAGCCAGATTTAAAAAAAAAAAAAAAAAAAGTTGCTTCTATCTTGCTGTACTCTGTGCCCAAGTTTAGTCTCCAAAGCCTGGAATTGAAAGCACCTTTGGAGATCCTAAACTGTCTGTAAGCCAAGAACCTGTGCTGACCATCTAAAATTTTGACTTCTAATAGAAAGAGCCAGAATTATTTCAGTAAAGTCCAAAAGCTGAGTCAAGCATCCCTTGCAAATGGTCAAATCCAGAACTCTAAACACAGTAAACGTTCAGTAAACACTAGCTCATTAACAAAATATTTTGGTCATTCAACTGATATCTATTAACAGCATATATACAATAACTCTTCTTCCTACTTCTAACCTTCAAGGAAATCTTTCAAATTTCCAAATACCAGTCAAAAGTACATTATTGAAACAAAGCCCTGGACTAGATAATAAGTATACTGAATTTTATTGCCTAATTCTTTCCCACATATCAGTTTACATGCCAAGTATAATGCCTGGCTCTGGAAGCTCACTCGGGAGATGAACAAAATAATCTTTATCATGAAGGAGCACCTAGGAGGAGGCAGAGGCATTCTCTGGCAGAGGGAATATAACAGATGCACAAGCATCAGAGGCAACACAGGGAAGGGATTCAGGAGCTCTTACGAGTGGTAGGCAGAGGGAAGGGTCTGGAATGGTCTTTCACAAATAGGTATGCTTGAACTGACTCTTGAAAAGATGGGCAGGTGTTTGACAAGGGGATATGAACACAGATAGAGAAAAGGAAAAAAAAAAAAGCCATGGAGTGAAGGCATCTGGCTACCTTGTACCTTCCTCCCTGCACTGCAGACAGTTTAGGATGGCTGGTGCATGGGGGTGTGACTGTGCATGCTGTGTCCACGGTGCACGCGTTGGTGATTCAGAAATGACGGAAGGTGAGTGGGGGGCAGTGAGAGGTGAAGCTGGAGCGCTGTAGAAGCAGACGGAAGAAGACTGTATTATATGGCTCTCCAAGGCATTTGGAATCGATCCTTTGGCAAAGCAAGTCATTAAAGGATTATCAAACCAGGTAGTCGTGGTATGAAATTTGCCTTTCACAATGATTATTTTCCTGTTGTGTGGACAACCAATTTGGTGGGGGGAAGATAGGAAAGACTACAAACTGAACTACCATTTGGAGGCAATTAGCAGCAGTCCTGGAAAAGACTCGCGGCAGTCAAGAGACTGTAAAGGAAGGGCACTGATGGGAGGTACCTTAAGGCTGTGGCCTCTGGACAAACTGGTCACCATCATTTAAGGAGCAGTTAAGGGGGGAACAAAGCAAAGAGAAGCCCAGAATGAGTCCTACACATTTTAGGGTTATGTGATTGGGTAAATGGTATCGCTATTTGCAAAAATATGGACTCTAAAGATGATTAGCAAATTTTGGTGGGGGAAGTAGTATCTTTGGGACACTAACTCCAGGCCCTTACTGTTCCATCAGGCAGGCAGCACAGGTGATATCATCCCTATTTTAAGTTCAAAGGGGTAATTTTTGCCCAAAATCACATGTAGCAGTTTGGGGAGCCCACTACATACCAGGCTTAAGGGCAGATATACAAGGGAGACAAGATCCATGCTTTCACATAACTTATATCGTGGTGTGGGCGGGGAGGGAAACAGAAGATCAACAAGCCAGCAAACAATAAACCAAAGCCTGAAAGACTATGACTGGAGAAAGGCAAGGGTACTTCATCTGAGGTGATCCAGGGAAACAATATCTGAGGTCGCTGGAGCTGACCTTCCATTGAGAAGGAAGCAGCTGTGCAGATTCATAAGAGAAGAGCGGTCCAGGCAGAGAGCAGCAGCTGAGAAGCCCCGGAGGGAGGAATTCCAAATACCGGGCAAGTGGTGAGCCAGAGGAAGCCCCAGCTCCAAAGGCACTCCTGCGAGGGTGGAGGTGAAAGCCTTGCGCCCCCTCAGGGCAGTGCTAGCAGAGCATAAATACTCTGGGAACCTGCCCACCAAGCACAGCATTGTGCATCTAGAAACTGCACCATGACTCACACTTTTCGAAGACAAGTCATGGCTCAGTTGCCTATTTCGGCATTGAAATAGGGCCAGGAACAAACTCACTTAGTTTTGCCTGGAGAGATGAACTTTAAAATCTTCAGATGAACAGAATTCATCTTAAATTCATCTGCTCAGAGCAAGAAACAACCTGCAGTCCAATGGCAGGCGGCTCTGCCCCCAAGGCTCCGTCATGTCCTCACATGTTACACGGGAGCTGAGCCTCCCAGCCACCCTCCAAGGCCCTCAAAGGGACTAGAGAGGCAACATTTTCCCCAAAGGATGCCTCATTAGCTCAGCTGGACAGCATAAGGAGAAATGGTACCCCACTGCCAAGGTGCCAAGCTGGGTCCTGTCAATGAGAGCCTGAAAGCCTTGGGGAGATTGGATGTTGGGCTGCCTGCTGGCTCCGAGATGCACCACCCCAAGCACGGCAGTCCAGCCAGCTCTCTGGAACCCACTGCCTACGCCTCCCCTCCTGTGGTCATCTTCCACTGCTGCTTTGTGGCCTACCTATTCTGCCAACATTCCTTCATGTGCCCCCATTCAGCCAAATGGCTTCAAATTCCCCTCGCTAAGGGTGATGCAGATCAACCCTCTGACCCTCTCTGGAAAGATCCTGCTTTACAGCCAATTTTCTCAGATGCATCTGCTTGGTGTATCCAAAAGAAAAACGCAGCTGAATGTAAAGTTTGTCAATATAGCATGAATAAACTATAAAAGAATTAAATTGTTCCTGAATTAGGTGACCCCTTTCAGAGCATCACATGGAGAAGTTATATATTATGAACACTTAACAGATGACTCCAAACATTACGGCTTCTTCGGAATGGCGCTGGAAACCTGTGGCACACTCTGACCCCTGCTTAAGGCAGGCTCATCTCGTGTCCAAGCTCATTCCAAGCCACGCTTCCACGACATCTCTTTGCTCCCACTCCCTGGCCAATTTTTTGTTCCTAAAGTCACCATACAACCTCCAACCATAAGAACGCTTGCACATACTTTCACAGCACCTGTACGTCTCCTTCCCAGTAACGTTGGTAGTAGCAATTTTTCATGTATTTGCAGTGATTGATTCTCCTGTCTCCCCCAGTAACCTGTAACCTCCATGGTGGTATGGACCACGTGCATTTTTATTTACTGTTGTGCCCCTAGAACCCAGCACAGTGTCTGGCACACAGTAGGTGCTTAACAAAGAGCTGCTGAAAAAAAATACTATGAAATATACTCATTGGTGGAATGTTTCTGCTTCTGAGAGTGGATGTGGCAAAAACTCATTCAAATCAAGGCTGGAAAAGGTTAAGGCTGAGCTATTCTGGTTTTTATAAAATATATATATACACATACAGGAAAGACTTTGCTAGGTTTAAACTGATCTTGGGGACAATTCTCAAAAAGTCTGACTAACAATTTAACAACACTCATTTGGATATGTATGGAGGTGACCAATGTTAAAACTTTTTTTTAATGGAATAAGAGTTCATTTTCAAAAAGGTTCATCTAGATTAGGCCAAATTAAAAAAGAAAAGCTACCACTTACTTCATCAGGCACAGTTTATTAGGTACTCTACATACATTTTTTTCATTTACTCCTCATATCTGAATCTTACCCCCAGGTTACAGATTAGGAGATTGAGGATGCGAGAGGCATACTGAGTAAGTGGGAGAGCCAGGATTCATATCTAGATCTATTTGATTCCAAGAGCTATATCTTAAATCTAAGCCACACTATAAGCTAAGAAATAGGTGTGACATTGAGTAATAATGCATTGCTCCCTCCAATGATAAGGTACAAGACTACAGTCTAGTACCATCAATTGGGGCCAGTATTTAAAATAGGATTTGGATGCCAATGATGTGGTAGCAGAGAAATGAGACAATTCGTGAAAAAGGAATAAGGAGGATTATGAACTAACATTTACTGAAAGCTTGTTTTATGCCAGATACTGGATACTGGATTAGATGCTTTCATGTTAAGATTTCTTTTAATCCTAAGAATCCTGTGAGATGGATAACAATAGTCAAGAAAAAAAAGGTGTAGAATAACAGTGGTGTTCGACTACTCCAACGGTGGTGTTCGACTACTCCAATCTTACCAAGGATGCGAAAATCCCACGTTTTAGCTGGGCATAAGGTTGTCTACAGTAAGGACAATATTCCCCAGTCTCTATTCCAGCTAGATAAGGCCATATTGCTAAAGTCTTGTCAATGAGATATAACAAGAAATGTAAGACAGCCTCCAGGAAATTTCCTTAAGAGACCCTGGGCTCTTGCTTTTTCCCATCTTCTTCCGTTCCGTTCGTCCTCCCTTCTACACTTGGAACCTGGATGTGATGGCTGAAGTTCCACTTAGGACCATGAGATTGAGGGCCTAATTTGATGTTTGGTAGTTCTAAAAGGTGGAACCAGCCTAGGTCTCAGAGGATTTGTAAAATCATAATACCAGCTCTGGATTGTCTCTCTATAAGCTTTTTTTTTTTTAATGTGAAAGAGAAACAAACATCACTTTGTTTAAGCAATTTTTCTTTGAGGTCTCTGTAACTGACAGCTAATCTTAACTAATCCAGCAACTCATCCAAAGTGATAGTGTAGGGTTCAAACCCAGGCTCATCAGTCTGCACAGTTCACGCTCTTAGGCAGAAGCCTGAAGAACTCCTGATTATAATCTGCAATAGATTTGAGGGGGAAGTGTAAAAATGCTGAAAAATATTTGAAAAAAGAAAAGAAGGAAGGTTTGAATATGCTTTCAAATCTGCATACCTGAGACAATCAAAGGGAATGTGCTACTTGACAGTAAAAAATTCAGTCTCCATCAGAGATGGGCAGAGGAAGATCTCAGTCACCTGCATGGAGCTGGAAAGAGAAGAGAAGTAGAAGCTGTGTAGCTGATAATGTCTCTGAAAGATGCTGTTGAGGGAGGAGTGGGCATTGTAGAATAGAGCCCTGAAAATGGCCACAGGATGAAACAAACAACAAAGAATTACAAGGAATCCTGAAATTGAAGAAGCAGGCGATGAAGTTCAAAGATACACAGTCTGGAAAGAAACAAGCAGAATCATATGACCCATATCAAGCAGAATCACATGACCCGTATCAAGACCAAAAAGGCAAAAGTAAAGGTCAAGGTTGAAGCTCTGACACTCATTTTTATTCATTTCCTTTACATGGATTCACAACAGCATTGCAGAAGTGAATTTAAATTGTGTTGCAATTGAGTAGAATCCTAAATAAGAGGAAGTCATAGAACAGGGAGTTTATTATTACCCTTTGTTCAATTTCTAAATGAACAGCACTGAAAAGAACTTAGCAGAGAGATACAGTGATTGGAGTTAGGCCTAATTTTATTTAAGATCAATCTTAATGATCCAGAAAAGGAAAAATAAGTTGTTATGTCTGCCAAAGACATTATTTTAAACACGAGAAAAAAACCTAAGTCATAATAAAGGTGTGTAGGAAGTTTAGAAAATATAGATAGGAAATAAAATGCAAGTGGGCGATAGCAATAAAAGAAAAGGCAGCAATATGAAAACAGACATGACAGAAATTAGAATGTATTTTACAATTGGTTAAAGAAATTCTATACTATAATTGGGCCTCCCAAATTCCTATGAGTGGTCGTAGGTCTGTACTGTTTGCAGAGTAAGCAATACTCCCTGCGTCAAGAAAGCAGCGAGGGACATGCTATATAGGAGGCAATGAAAACCATGCCACCGAGTCTGGAGCAACACAACAGATTCAGCATACATTTGTTTCTGATAATATCAGTGTAAGCTAGAAGGATGCTGGAAAGAGAAGCAAAAATGAAATTTGGAAATTCAACTTGAGAAACACTAAATGAACATCAGATATTAAATAGGCTATTTTTTATGGGCAGTAAAAAATCAAAAAGGAACATAAAAATACTTGGATACCATCAAAAAGGATTTTAAAATTACAAAAACTTTTTTATAAATAAAAATTTTGGCTCAAGCAAGAATCTTCTACATATTATTTCCAACCTTCAACTCCAGAAAACAAAAAAAAAATCAATTTCAAACCACTGCAGGAAAATACCCACACAGCCTAAAAAAATGTGGAGGGATAACAGAATATTATTCAGTACTAAAAAGAAAAATTATCAAGCCATGAAAAGACATGGAGGAAACTTAAATGCATAATACTAAGTGCAAGAAGCCAATGTGAAAAGGCTACAGACTGATTCCAACTGTAAGACATTTTGGAAAAGGGAAACCTGTGGACACAGTGAAAATATCAGTGGTTGCCAGGGGTTGGGGGGGCAGGAGGGATGAATAGGAAGATCACAGAGGAGTTTTAGGGCAGTGATAATATGATATAATATCATACTCTGATGATATTATAATGGTGGATACATGTTGTTATATATTTGGCCAAACCCATAGAATGTACGACACCAAGAGTGAACCCTAATCTAAACTATGGTCTTTGGGTGATAATGATGTCTCAATGTAGGTTTATCTATTGTATCAAGTGTACTGACTCTGGTGGGGGATGTTGATAATGGGGGAGGCTATGCATGAATGGGAGCAGGGGGTACATGGGAACTCTCTGCAGTTACTCTCAATTTTGCTATGGACCTAAAACTGCTCTAAAAAATAAATTCTATTTAAAAAAAACAAACAAAACTTGAAAGACCTGGTACCCTTTTCCAGTGATATTGATTAGGGCCCTTTTCATTTTAATTAACGTTGGTGCTTTCATTCTGAGGATTCGGAGGAATGAAACAGCAATGGGGAGGAGAGTGGTCTTTAAAACGCAAATCTTAACTAGTCAAATGAAATCACTCCCAATGTGAGAATCTTCCTGTTAGGCTGGACATGTTGGAACACTTTTCCAATTTAAGAAAAAAAGAACGTTTCAAAGAATAGTAAATTTAATTCTAACATGTAGTAGATGGATAGTAGGTATCATGACTCAACTGTACACTCAGCAACAACACGGTCTCCCTCATTACCTGAGCTAAGAGTAACGTCTGACATGTTAGGGGCCCACTCACTTGTGGGATTGGCTGTCATTTTATATTCCTTCAAGGGTGAAGCTGTTGACTAGGGAAGCCAGGGGCAAAAGAAAGTCACCTTGGCACTCACAAATCAAAGAGCATTTTCGGTTCTCAGGAGGTGGAACCTCGGCACGCGGAGGGTACTGGAATTTTTAAACAATTATACTGCAGTTTGATTGCTTCTGTGTACTACAACCTGACCCTTAGGTTTTAGGAGACCTAACAGTCTGATAAAGACACATACCATTTCATTTCCTCTTAGAAAGCAGTGTACACTTTGCCTATTTTAAGTTGGTTAACTATTTGCAATTTAAAATCTTCATACCGATATCTTTTTACGGACTTAAAAAAAAAGTTTTTGGCAAGGCGAATTTATTCAAGGAACTTCACGGGCAGGTTTTCGTTTTTAAATCAGGTTTATCCTTTTTTCTGGGGAGGTGGGAAGGGGGCTGCTGAGAGGGAGTCTTTCTGGCCACAAAGAAGTCTTCCACAAATGTCATCTGACTAAAGGCAACCTATGGACTTTGGGAAGTCAGGTGAGGACACAGAGTGACGAGCCAACACCCAGCCTCCCCCCCTTCTGACCTCTCAGCACCTGCTCAACGGTTTCCCAGTAAGGGGAAACTCTTAGCTTCTCTCTCGAAATGGGTATAGGTTGCTCCCTTCTCCCTCAAACAAACGAATGCCAACACCACCATTAAATTGCAGGCGAACAATTGTAGATTTCCCACGAGTAGAAAATGTTTGCCAACAAACAGCGCCAGGGCAAGGGGCAAAGGAGAGCGACCCAAGGGCGGACGCCCTCCGGAGAGATCTGCGCATCTAGGGAGGGCGAGAACCCGGTTCCCGCACCACCCCGAGGACTCACACTCAGGTGCGGCGCCGTGACTGCTGGGGGAGACATGCGACCGCCTCGTCGCGGCGCCCACTCCTCCTGCCCCGAATGATCCCAGCACCCAGAAGTCCCTCGGGGGTATCATTCCCCCTCTCCTAGAGACGAGGGAGTGGCAAAACCGCGCCTCATCTCTCTAGCCCAGCCACCTGCCCGCAGGCCCGGCTCGCAGGTGAGGCGCGGACAGGTAACCGCACCTGCTGCGTCCCCTCACCCGGTCCTCCGCCCCCACCAACTGGGTCGGCTCGGCTCCTCCTCGGTGACCAGGGGCGTCCCGCCCCGACCTACCTGCGTGCCTCCGGCCCCGGGATCCGGCGCTCCTCGCGGGGTGCGCCCCGCGCCGCTCCGGGCGCGCCGGCGGCGGCCCCGCGCCCGCACTTCCTTGCTGCCGGCTGCTGCGGGCTCAGCGGGAAGCCCCAGCGCTGCCAGGCTCACCGCCTCCAACCGGCTCCATTGTGACGCGGCGCGTTCCGCCGGCCAATCGGGGCGCGGCGGCGCGAACCGCTGACTAAGTTCGCGGGGGGAGGAAGAGGGGACTGGGCGGAGGCAGGAGGTGGGGGCGTTGGCCGCGCGGCGGCGGTGGCGGCGGAGGAGAAGGAGGAAGGGGAGAAACGGGTAGCAGCTGCTTCGGTAGTTGCTCCTGCTGTTAAATTTGCAGCAGCCTCGGCCCGAGTGTTTGCCCAGCTTAGGGACTGCGGGGGCCTGTGACTCACCCCTTGCTGATGGAAACAAAGCGCGGCTGCCATCACCGGGGAGCGCGCCATGTGGCCGCCCGGCCCGCTCGGCACAGCCTCGGGTGCGCAGGCAGCAGTGCACAGCTCACGTCTCGCTGGGGCTAGAAAAGTGGGGGGCTCTTTTCAAGAGACGGCAGAGGGGCTTAGGGCTATCCAGGTGCACATGCAAGGGACTTTGGAAGTACAATATTTATGTGTCGGACCACTGCCTTCTCATATGTGCACCCCGAGTAACTTGTTATTTACATAACGTGTTTTGAACCTGAAGGGAAGGCTCGGGTGGAGCTTGCGGGAAATCCCTTTACCTTTCCTTATACTGCGTACTTAGGATGCAGGGCCGAGCCCCTGTGTGGCAGTTTACAGTTTTACCAAACTAAGCGGCTTAAGATTCTGGGCCTCCAATAGCATCCGTCTCTCTCACATGTCGTTATCCTCAGGATTGGGAGGGAACAACGCGGTAGAGGAGTCTCGCTTTACTCATAACTAGGCTTTTACTGCTAAGAAACTGCCGGTCTACCCTATCTACTGACCCGCTCTTTTCCCTCTACAGTTAAGTGGGAAAAGTTACAATGTGCCTTACAGAACAAACAAAAAATCCAAACCCAGGAGTTCGGGGGACAAAATTTTTATCATCCCCATTCACCCCCTACTCTCATCCTCACCCCAGATTTAAGACAGTCTTTTTGCAGACTATCATCCTCAACACTGCGATTCAATTAGGCAACATTTATATCTTTGAGTTGCTATGGCAATCACATTACCATTAAAAAAAAATGTGCGGGAACCTCCGAAAGGAATAAAGTAAAGACTATAAAAGACTCAGCATCTGGAGCATATCTGATCGTTTTGTATAAATGGGAGTAAAGAAAATGGAACAACTGAGTTATATGAGACCAAGTGGTGTCAGACAGAGACTGCTGAGATTAGGACTACAATTTAAATTACCCCAAAAGGGAATAAGAGGGTTGTCTTTGTGACACGGCTCTATTCTCTCCTTGTCCACTCCATTCTGGGTTGGCAGCTGTCTTGGAGGAAAGGCTGAAAGGGCATTCCTTCATTTAGTCATTGATAGAGTTTTTATCGAACTTATGAGGGTGAGACACTGTGTATGTACAGATCTGTTAAGCTAATTTAGATTGGAATTTGGTCCTCAAACTGCTTACAACTTGGAGAGGAAGATAAAAAGTATTCAGAAATAAATATGAAACGAGGAAAAAAGTGAGTGCTATGAGAAATACTGATTGACTGTAAAGTCATGGCATTAAAATTTTTAAATGTCTAATTTTCCATATGTGTCTTTGAATGTTTGGAAAGGCATATTGTCTCCCCTTCCAAAACCGCGAACAGAGAATCCATTCTTCTATCACAGCAATATCACTACTTGTGTGACTTGGAGTAGTAACTTAACCTCCTTGGGACTCAGCCTCTTCATCTATAAAATAAGAGGTTAAAAACTAGATGATCTGTTAAGATTCCAATTCCAATGAGGGTATGAATAAAAAAGTGACTCCCATGCTTGGTAACCCAAGTCACCATTAGCAGGAAGTTAAAGTGCTCAAGTTCATTAAAACTGTATTAGCTCTGGGTTCATCTCAGCTATGTGGCTTATGAATGTATTTATTCCAATTCTCATTAACAAAATCACCCTCCATGGTGACAACATTTATTACTGACATTGAAGAAATTGGGCTTCTGAATTTGTGATATATTGCTTCTGGGAGTCCTCCTCTGAAACTGTAGCATCAAACAGATGTTTCTCTCGTTTCTTCTTCCTTCTGTTTCACTTCATATAAGCTCCTGCTTATATCACAGGAGAAAAATGAATGACCCCAAATGCTGTTCTCATAGAACTTTAATACTCTGCACATGATTCAAGCTCATAAAGAAGAGTATTCAGTAGTAACTAGAAATTATTGGCCCTGGGTAGGCCTTATAATGAGAAATAAAAATACTGTTTGACTTTTTATGCCTGTGCCCAGTTTTTCTACTACACTGTAATCTCTTTGAAAACAGGATGGGTGGAGTCTTGAAATATGCTCAGTCCTTAGAGGAGTATCTGAAATTCTCTAAGGGACTCTGATCAATTATTTTGATCAGAGAAAGTCAATTATTCTGATCAAAGGAAATTCTAAAAGACTCAGTCACTATTTCCACAGCCAAATTCGTTGAAGTCTAAAATAGTGTTTAAGTCCCATCATAGATATTAAGCACTTATTATGTCACCATCAGTATGCTAGACATCGTGGACAATACCAAAAAAGCATCAAACTTGGTCCCTGAGCTCAGCAGCTCATAAGATAGATGAACACATAGAAAACAATCAAGTGCTACTTATGCGCCAATGAAGAGAGGGATCAGTGCACATGGTAACAGACAAAGTCTCATGAAGAAAGGGAAACTTTTAAGTATTGAAAGAGAAGCAAAATTTAGAAAGACTAAATCCTATACCTTTGTCTTATCTACCCCAAATATTGTCTTAAAATGACCAATCAGGGCTCAGTCAATCTCTTTCTGGTAAGCCGAGACTGTCTAGAAGAAGCAGAAGTAGAAATACTTTATTTTCTACAACATCCCATTGAGTAGAATAGCTAGTGGTAGGTTGCTCACATTCATATGAAACAGAGGATGACTATGGACAGCACATGTCGCTGGTTCCTCTGTCGGATGACACAAATAATAGAAATAAAAGGATCACTGCAATTTGGTCATCTGGTTGTTGAACTGCATGACCCACATGAAGTAATCAACTAACTCCTGGGTTTGGCAGGTCCCTTTTGAGCTGATTCCCTGAAAAAAAAATAATCTGAGTGAGTGACATCAGCATTAAGCTATGCTCCATGCGGCTGCCTTGATAAGAGTTCTGTTTTCTCTTTGTCTTGAGAATTTTTATGATTAATGGAAGGCAGAATATGATCCAGTATTAACAGTTCTTTTCTAATTCTAAAATTATTTCTGATAATGAAAAATCCTCTATTTCTTTAAATTAATTAAACATTGAATGTCTGCAGTGTATAAAAGAAAGCACTGGACATCTGACAGAGGTGAGGGAGAATACCAAGATAAATATAATAATTCCTTTCCTTAAAGATATGTACTCTAGTGGAGAAGGTTTATCCAGATAGCATATAGCATCTTAAAGGGGCGGTGAGGTTGGTGGGCTATGTAGGGTTGGAGGAGAATCATATGAACTTGGGTCTGAAGAAGTTTGGCTAGCTTTAAGGTTCTAAATTGAAATACTGCTTTTAACTATTGTCTGAGCATTATGGTTCAAGTTTGTTAGTTCTACCAAGACATCAAATCAGAAGAAAAGAACAAGAGCAAGAAGGCATGGTTTTGCATTCTCAGAACGTTTTCCAGAATCCTCCTGGTTCAGCTGTGTATGACTGAGCATATTGTCACTGATAAAGAATTTTTATTTATTTTTGACCAAACACTTCACCATGTTTTCCTGAACTTTTCAATCTCCTGGTTGTAGAGGTTTAACATGAGCTTGCCTTGGGCCTGGGGAAAATTCTGAGAATGAGCTCAGTAGTGAGAATTCCAAAGATAGGATGAGTAGGACATTGCACATGTTTTTGGAATAAGGTAGCTTGACTAGAAACTAATTGCGCAGGGCCGGCTGTGCACTTCTGTGTGAGTTGATCCTTTATCATGGTCCCAGTATGGAATATTCATGACTAGTTACTCTGTGTTCTCACTACCCACTGTGCTGATTGCCCCCTCTGCCTTAAGTATACACTGCCCTTTCCTTATGAGGCAGGGGCTAGGAAGATGACTTTCCAGCCTCTTCTCCAAAGCAAAAACAAGAATTCCTGCAGCAGGATGCCCAACATTCCCAGTTGATCTGTCTTCTGGGAAGATGCCCAAATATTTCTTTGGAAGTTTCCTACACATCCCATTTAAAGACTATATACTGTCATCTGGGTCACATATTGGAATCCACCACAGAGCAGCCAGCCAATTATTGAATCTTGTCCCTTTCCCATCCATAAAAAGAAGACTTCTAAGAAAATATTCGCAAGTGAAGCCAGACTGAAAGCTTAGAATTAAAGCAGAGCTGGTGCCCCTCAGCTCCTGCAAAGTGGTCTAAAAAAAGCCCGGAGGAGTTCTGCTAGTGGCTGAGACAGTGCTTGCTGAGATCCCTGTGAGGATTCAATCTGTGTTCCCTAAACCATGTTGAAACCTGGTCAAAAAGTTTCCTGGTACTGTAAAAGCAGCTGGAATCTGAGGGTCCCCAAGTCCAACACCAGCCAGACAACGACTCTCCCCACCAACTCCCACCCTTTTTTTCTCAACAGCTGTCTGTGTATGTGCTTCTGTGTGTCTGTGCTTCTTGACCTAATATAAGGCCATCTGTTAATTATAATACACATCGAACACTAGCCTTCAATTCTCATATAAAATGATTCTGTAAGAGTAGGAGCTAATAAATATATATCTGTGGTTTGTTAAGAATTTAAAAAAATCAAAATAAATTGTAAAAGAACAAGATTCAGAGCATTTTAGAGATGGAGGAGAAAGAGATATATGCCAGAAAGAACACAGAACCTGGTGTCTTGGGTTCTATTGGTGGCTCTTCTGGCCATGAGGCCTAGGGCAAGCCACTAACAGTCTAGGCAGGAGTTTCTAATTTCCAATGTGTTTAATATATCTATCCTGGACTGTATAAGAAAAGAAGATAAGTATAGTTCATGTTTCAGATATCTCAGATTTCATTTCATTTTAATCATTTACCATCCAACAAATATTTATTCTGTGCCTACTACGTGCAAAACACTATACTGGTTTTTGGGGATACACTGGTCCATGTGATAGATGTGATCTTTGCCCTCCTGGGGTCTATAGTCTCCCAGCACGCCTCCAGGGAATATAAGACTGGACATGATAAATCAGTGAGGACTGACTAACCAAACTCTAGTGTGTCCCCACAGCACCATACTCTCTGGCTTTATCTCCTGAACTCTATGTACCCAAATGCAGACACACCTTTGAATTATCTGCTTCTTCTACTAACTTCTCTCTGCAGACTTCTTTACATCCAATTCACCATCTGCATGAAATTGCTGTTTTTGGAGCATAATAGAGCAATAAGACATGTGCCCTGAAGAAGCTTAAAGTTATTAAAACTTAAAAAAATAGAGACAAATGGTAGCTGGCTATATGAGCAAATATGGGGCGAAGTAGGATCTCCTAATACAGGATATTATCATGGTTCAGAACCTACAACTCAAATATGATTTATAATAGCTGTATATAACTAGGTTACCTTATGAAAAAGAATAGTAAGATAATAAACCAGGTGTCCTGTATCTCATTACAAAATTGAAGGGCAAAAGTAGTCAGGTCTTACACTGGTAGAGGAAAGAGTGGGTTAAAGTAGGGAAGACTTCTCAGAGAAATTCAGACCTAATGGGTAAATTACTTAGGGCTCAAAGGAATCCTGTTTTTTGGTGAGCAGAGCAGCTTTTGGTGGCTGACAAAGGCCTCTGTGTAGGTGGGGGAGTTACAGACAGCTTGATTACAAGTAAAGATGAGGCGGAAGCAAACTGAAGGATGAAAACAGATATATGGGTGGGTGGAAATTTATAATTTTATCTTCTTTGAGTAAACTCTATTGTCAAATAAAATTCCTGGATTTCCTTAACTTACTTACCAATTCAATAAGCAGATATAATATTTTGTTCTCTAGGGTCCTCAAGGACAAAATATAATTATAATACAAATAATTTCTATTTATGGACTATTTTATAGTTCATGCAAATCACTCAAATAGTGTATTATAGGCGTTTCTAAACAATATGCTCTTACCTCTATAGTCTGTATACCTAAGAGTGATGGCATCTATTAGCAGTTCCTAGCCTTGCTGAGTCACTCTGTTAATCCTTCTGCAGCTCAGTCATCATTCAGAGGCCCAATAGGTTGCAAGTTGACAGCTGCTTAACTACAGATCCCTAACATCCTCTGGAGGAATGCTGCGAGACTGTGGAACTCAGGAGGGCAAAGGTCACATCCATCACATGGACTAGTGCATCCTCAGAAACAGGTGCAGTGTTTTGAACGTAGTAGGCACAAAACAAGTATTTGCTGGGTGATAAACGAAAGAGTGAAATGAAATGAAGTCTGAGACTTCTGAAATGAAATGGTCATCTCAGGATTTAACCCCTAGCTCTGTCCACTTTAGTTCTCATATTTTAACATGTTCTTACTTGATTGAAAAATCAACAAATTTAAAAGACTGGGATTTGGAAGTGGGAAGGAGTACATGGGGGTGAGTCAAGAAGACAAGGGAATGATATACAGGTGGCAACATTTGTCAAAGTTTGCTAAAAAAATTACTTATTACAAGATTACTTATTATATTTCTCATGGCTATGTATGTCTTCATCTCTTCCTCCTGGTAACATATACATCCACATTGAATTAGGCCACTTTTTCCAACTTGAGTGTCTTGTGACTTTAAAGTGCCATAATATCTTAAGATTTCTTTGATAATTTTTGACCAAAGGATTGGCTTTAGAGATGCTGGAAACCATTTTGCTAGCATAAAGTAACAAGACAGTACAAAGACATGAGTCAGAAAGTCATGACCACCTTTAGAAACAGTTACTTGAATATAGCATAGTGTAAAAGCATGGATTCTGGAACAAGACTACTTGGATTCAAATCGTGGCTTTGCCCTGATGAGCTGCTTGATGTTTGTCATTAGTTAATTTCTCTGTGCCTTAGTTTTCCATTTGGAAAATGGGTTGTGAAGATTAAATGAATAGTATGGTTAGAGTAGCTCCAAGCACATAGTAAATCGCATATTAATCTTAGCTTTTATCATGATCTTGGGGAAGTAACTTACTGGGTTTAGAGTTTCCATGTATAAAATGAGAGGCTTTGGGCTTCCCTGGTGGCACAGTGGTTGAGAATCTGCCTGCCAATGCAGGGGACATGGGTTCGAGCCCTGGTCTGGGAAGATTCCACATGCCACGGAGCAACTGGGCCCGTGAGCCACAACTACTGAGCCTGCGCGTCTGGAGCCCGTGCTCTGCAACAAGAGAGGCCGCGACAGTGAGAGGCCCGCGCACCGCGATGAAGAGTGGCCCCCACTTGCCGCAACTAGAGAAAGCCCTCGCACAGAAACGAAGACCCGACACAGCCATAAATAAATAAAAATAAATAAATAAAAATTAAAAAAAAAAAATGAGAGGCTTTGACTAGATTATCTCTAAGGCCCTCCTGTACTTACTGTTTTCAAGTGAAGACAGTGCAGGCATTTTTCTACCATATATGTATGTGGTTAGAGATGGGGAAGTGCATGAGTAGTTAGTAAATGCTTTCCTTGACTGATGGAAGACGGGGCTATTGGGAGATTGAGATAAGCTTCTTCACTACACTCTAAATTCCTTGAGGGTAAGAAGTATATCTTTTCCTCTTCAGGATCCCAAGGACTAACATGATACCTGGGGAGAGTGAGTGCTCTATAAACTGTTAATGAATGTGGAATAAATGCCTGTGTCTTCTGTTCCCAGGTGTGTGGGAATGGAAAAGAGCATAACTGCTTCCTAAGCCTTTTCTAGCTTAAAGCTACTTACACAAAATATTCGAGAAACATTAGTGCTCTCTACTGGAGATATTCATAGTGCAGGAATTCATGATAGATTGGTTTTTTGATGGCAGATTCTGATTTGAGTTCAGAAGTCTTGGATTTTAGAAATAGAATATAGCAGGTAGACATATTTTGCTGTGTTGCAAGTACAGATTTGGTGTTATGGCATTGAGAATGGCGTGATTTGCACTAAAACCCAAGACTCTTTTCCTTGCCTTGCATTTCTGCCCTTTCTCCAGAGCACTTGTATCTACACCTTTGTACAAATGTTGTGTTCTTTCTCATTCATTTTAAATAAAAACAGAGGGGTAGCATTAAATAAAATATTAATGTTAAGAAAGTGAAAAGACAACCCACAGAATAGTAGAAAATATTCACAAATCGTATATTTGATAAGAGGCTTGTATTCAGAGTATATAAAAACAAAACTCAACAGTAAAAGAAAAATTTTAAAATGGCAAAGTATTTGAATCAACATTTCTTGGAAAAAAAAAAGATACTGATGGACAATAAGCACATGAAAAGACGTTCAATATCATTAGTCGTTAGGGAAATGCAAATCAAAATCACAAGGAGATACTACTTCAAACTCATTAGGATGACTAAAATAAAAAGAAAATGAGAAATCTCAGTAAGGATGTGGAGATATTGGAACCTTTATAACATTCCTGGTGGAATTGTAAATTGGTGTATCCACTTTAAAAAACAGCCTGGCAGTTTCTCAAAGTGTTGAACACAGAATTACTATATGACCCATCAATTCTACTCCTAGGAATACATTCAAGAGAATTGAAAACACATGGCCCCAAAAAAACCTGTACATGAATGTTCATAGTAGCATTATTCATAATAACCAAAAGGTAGAAACAGCCCAAATGTCTACCAACTGATGAGTGAATAAACAAATTGTGGTATATCCATACAATGGAATAATTTGTGACCATAAAAATAATGAAATATTGATATCTGCTACAACATAAACGAACCTTGGAAACATTATGCTAAATGAAAGAAACCAGTCATGAAATGTTACATAATATGTGATTCATTTATACGAAATGTCCAGTATAGGTAAATCCACACACACACAAAAGAAGGTTAGTGGTTGCCAGAGGTTGGGGGAGAAGGGACAGAAAGTGACTGCTAATGGGTACAGGGTTTCTTTTGGGGGTGATGAAAATGTTTTGATATTAGATAGTTATGATTGTTGCATAACTCTGTGACTATATGAAAAAAACAGTGAATTGTACACTTTAAAAAGGTGAATTTTTTGAATTGCATCTCAGTATACCTGCTGTTAAACAAAATCAATGTCCTCTAAATATACACAATTCTAATAACCAGAGGACAAAGTTTCAGGCTTTGCTGGAACTTTTGAATCTGGACATTGCCCTGTAAAGATCTCCTGTAGGGCTATGCCTGTCAAGGGATTTCTGGGTTTTTTTTGTTTGCTTTTTTTTTAACCAAAGAAATAATCTGAGATTGTGTCTTTTTTTTTTTTCTTTAATATATATATATTTTTAAATTATTTACTTATTTATTTATTTATGGCTGTGTTGGGTCTTCGTTTCTGTGCGAGGGCTTTCTCTAGTTGCGGCAAGCGGGGGCCACTCTTCATCGCGGTGCGCGGGCCTTTCACTGTCGCGGCCTCTCTTGTTGTGGAGCACAGGCTCCAGATGCGCAGGCTCAGCAATTGTGGCTCACGGGCCCAGCTGCTCTGCGGCATGTGGGATCTTCCCAGACTAGGGCTCGAACCCGTGTCCCCTGCATTGGCAGGCAGATTCTCAACCACTGAGCCACCAGGGAAGCCCTGTGTCTTTTTAATACCAAAAGAACTGATTAAGAAGTGACAAAAGCAATCTAGCAGCTTATTTTGGTTTTATCAAATTTAAACTTTTTGCCTTTTATTAAGCAAACTATTAGTTATATTAATTTTTAAAAATAAAAACTATAAAAGAATGAATCCTCTCTCAAGTATTCCCCAAACTGTGCATTTGGGGTCTTATAATAAATGCTGTCCAGGACTTAAGGATGATGTGATAGGGGGAACTTTATGTAAACACAGTCACCCCTCTGTATCCACAGGTTCTGCACCTGTGGATTGAATTTTAATTGGCTGTTGATTGAATTCACAAATGCAGAACCTGCAGGTATGGAGGACCGACTGTACTATACTATAGGGATTTGAACATCCATAGATTTTGATATCTGTGGCAAGTCCTGGAACTAATACCCTGTGGATACTGAAGGAGGACTATATATTTCTCTTTTCATTTCTGTCAGTTTTTGTTTCATATCTTTGGGGCTCTATTGTTAGGTGCACATATGTTTATAGTTGTTATATCTTCCTGATGGATTGATAGTTTTAGCATAATAAAAAGTCCCTCTAGCTTTATTTTTGTTGTTTGCATGATGCATCTTTTTTCATTATTTTACTTTCAATCTATTTGTAATTTTGCCAATAACCTGTGTCTCCTGTAGACAGCATATATTTGGATCCTTTTTTTAACCCAGTCTGACAATCTCTGCTTTTTGATTGGATTGTTTTGTCCATTCACATTTGTTATCAATATAATTGAATTTACATTTCCCATTTAAGTTGCTGTTTTTCTATGCCTCACCTTTATTTATTTTTTTGCATTAATGCCTTCTTTTTCATTAATTGAATATTTTCTAATATTGCATTTTAATATCTTTAATGATTTTATTGTTATATATGTTTAGTTATTTCCTTTAGGGCTTACCATATACATCTTAACTTATCAAAAAAAGTTTCAGAATTATACCAGCAATTCCAGGGCAATGTAGAAACATCATTCCCATATAGCTCTATTCTCTTTTCTCTCTTATTGTGGTATTACTGTTATAGGTATTACCTCTATACATGTTATAAACCCAACAATACATTGTTATAATTATTATTACTTTACATAATTTTATGTCTTTTAAAGAAGCTGAGAGAAGAAAGGAGAGCAAGTATATATGTATAGCTTTTGTTACATCAGCCTTCTTATTTATCATTTTAGGTTCTCTGCATTTGTTCCTATGGATTCAAGTTAAGTATCTGATGTCAGTTCTTAACCCAGTATGGCTTTATTCTCACCAACCTCCTTGTGCTGTTATTGGCAAATACATTAAATTTCTGTGTGTTATAGGCCCATCAATACAATTAAATATACATTGCTTTACACTTTTTAAATGATTAAGAGAAGAAATGATAAGAAACAGGCATTTATACTCTTTTATAATTACATCATTACCTTTATCAGTGCTCTTTGTTTTGTGTGTGTGTGTGTGTGTGTGTGTGTGTGTGTGTGCGTTGTGTGTATTCAGATAAGTGTCTGAGGTCCCTTCCTTTCAGCCTGAAGGACTTACTTTAGTATTTCTTGTAAGGCAGGTCTGCTAGCAACAGATTCTTTCAGTTTTTGTTTATCCTAATATCTTTATTTCACTTTCATTTTTTTTGAATGATAAATTTGCTGGATATAGGATTCTTGATTAATAGTTTTTTAAATCTGAGGACTTAGAATATGTAATCCCATTGCCTCCAGCCCTCTATTGTTTCTGATAAGTCAACTGTTAATCTTATTGGAGTTTCCTTATAAGTGAGGAGTCATTTTTCTGTTGCTGTTTTCAACATTTTCTTTGGAAATTTTACTATGATGTGTCTATTCATGGATCTTTTTTAGTTTATCCTATTTGTAGTTTTTTGAACTTCCTGGATACGTAGGTTTATAATTTTTCAGTAAATTTGGGAAGTTTTCAGCCATTAATTTTTCAAATATTTTTTCTGTTCCTTTCTCTCTCTTTTTCTTTTTCTGGTACTACCATTACATGTCTGTTGGTATACTTAATAGTGACCCACGTTTCTCTGAGGCTTTGTTCATTTTCTTTATTTTTTTCCTCTCTGTTCTTTGAATTACATAACTTCTATTGATCTATTTTCAAGTTCTTTAATTTCATTTTCCGCCAGTTTAAATTTACTACTGAGCCCATCTAGTGAATTTAAAAATTTCAGTTATTTTACTTTACAACTCCAAAATTTCCATTAGCTTCTTTTAAATAATTGCAATTACTGTATTAATGTTCTCTGTGTGATGTGACATTGTCATCATGCTTTCCTTTCTTCTAAAATCATTGTTTCCTTTAGTTCTTTGAACATATTTATAATGGCTTCTTTGAAGTCTTTTTCCGATAAATCTGACATCTGGTCACTCTTACAGGCAGTTTTATTGCTTGCTTTTCTTCTGGTATACAGGTCATATTTTCCTGCTTATTTTTCATGTCTCATAATACGTTTCTGAAAATGAACATTGTAGATAACATATTGCAGCAACTTTGGATACTGGCTCCACCTCTCCCCTCCTCTGGGGCTTGTTGCTGTTATTAGCTTGTTTAGTTGTTTAGGGACTGACTGGGTTATTTTAGTGAAGTCTATTCCCTGCCCCTCCTCCTCTGTGCCCTAAACACACATAAAGTCTCTGATGTTTTTCCTCAGCGGTTCATCCTTGGGTGTGCCCAGTCACTCTGGGATAGCAGGGTTTTAGCGGGACTGTTTGTCTATTACCTGACCACACCCACCTGTGAAACTCCACTAATGGCTGGTTAATTGCTCTATTGTTTGTAACAATGCCCTGGGGAATAAATTGCTTTACACATTCATCCAATCAAATTCAGGCTCCTTTGAAGTGATAGTTCCTGATAGTCAGTGTGTGAGGTTTATTCAGATTCTAGGAGGGTTCTTGCAACTGTTTTCTTATTTTTCTCCAGCAACTATTTGTCTTATCATTTAGCCTATATATCCTCAAATAATTTATCAATCTCCTTCCAATTGCCTCTAACCAACAATTCTACTGTTTTTTTGAAAGTACCCTTAGGCTTGAACTTCACATGCTGTTTCAGGTAAAGTTGAGTCCTCTGGGGAGAGAATTTGAGCTCTTCTGTTCTATGGCCGGCCTTTTCTCCCAGGCAAAATCTCTGAGCCACAACTCTGGTGCTGGAGGAAGGAACTATAGCTCAATTCTCTCTAAGTGACACCCCAGCTCAAAGAACTAAGTGCTCAGTGTATGTGGGGGCACAGCCCCAGATGTCATTGGCTTGTTTCCCTTGGCATAAACCCCCTGTCCTTTGGGCTGAGGCAAGAGCAATTGGGACCTTGGTGTCCTACCATGCCCAAGGTAGAACCTTTGTCCCATGAGTGGGAGAAGGGAGATCCCACCTCTTGGCTGCACTTATCCAGAACTTCACCTCAGCAACAAGTAGCTGGGGGCAGCATGAGAAATGCTGATGTCTTGTCCCTCCCAGGAAGATAGGCTTCCAAGTGGGAGCTGGGGGGAGTCAGAACCTTGTGTTCTCAGCTGTACCAGTCTGGGTGGAGTTCCCATCTCATTGAGCTGGGAATGGTGAGGGATAGTATGGGTTTTGGTTCAAATACCACAGACTCTTGTAGTTTTATGGAGTTTTCGTAAATATTCTTGAGTAAATATTTCCTCACTTGCTGTATGCCTATAGGGCCATTTCTATTTTTGTATGCCCAAACGGCCAACTACTTTTAAATGGCTGTTTAAAAAATACTTTTCATCAGTTTTGCTGAGGAGTGAGTCTGAGTTGCATACTGTCATGCCAGAAGTGGAACTAGGAAGGAGAAACTGAGCCAGTATAGATTAGCATTGTCTTTAGCTGAGTGCTTGAAGTATTTGTGGTTGCTAGTGGAAAGCCTAAGATATATTTGTAATACTACTACTACTAATTTTCTTAGGTTAGTATCCCAGAGGCAAAGCCTAAGATAGTAGTTCCTGTAGATGATTGGTTGATTGAGTCCCCTTAGAAGAAATCTTTAGAGAAGTGGTGACGTGGGAGAATACAAGTTCCCAGGCATCTCTCAAGGGAGGTGGTGTGGTCCTCTCTAGCAGCCAACACTCATAGCATCTAAGGATGGATACTCTGTAGTAAAGAGACTCAGAGTAGAGTTCAACAGCAGCTGCTGTAAGAATCTAAATCAACCTCATGAAAGTAATTGTAGTAATAGTAATAAAAATAATATAACAGCTACTTTTACTGGCCACTTTCTGTCTTTTAAGAAAGCTTACACTTACTATCTCTGATTCTCATGACTACACAGTAAATTAGATATTACTCTGTCATTTCTACAGATGAAGAGATCAGACCTGACCTGTTCTAGGTCACTCAGCTTGGTTGTAGATATTAGTCTCAGATGCAACCTGTCTGACTCCAAGTCCTGTCCTCTGTCCATTATCTACACAAAACTGTCCAAGAAGAGGTAAAGAAGCAAGGAATGAAAGAAAAATAAAGGGAAAAAGCAGAGAAATAGTAAGCAAAAAAGCAGAGGCATGCCTGGGAGTGCATACCAACAGCCCCAGTAGCTATTCATTAGCACAAATACCCTTGGTTTTGGCCTAAGCCTTCTGGGGTCAGCCTTGTCAGGGCCCAACAATGCTGAAATCTCTTGGTTAGTATCATCCAAGGAGTGAGAATTTTGGGGAAAATGTACATGGGCCCATTACCCACTCAACATGCTTAAATTATTTGGTTTAGCAAGGAGCAGAGCTATTTCTCTAAAACAAGAATCCCACATGGCAATATTTTCCTTCAAATTAATTGGCAGTGGAGAGACTTCAAGTGGTGCTACATACGCCCTAAGCCCCATTGTGGTTCAAGTGCTAAATGTTTAGGTGCTCTGTGAACATCAATTTAAACAGCATCCTGCAGCGATTTATACCAAAGGAGCCAGATTTTTGTAAATAAAAGATACATGCACCTGGTCTCTTTTCAATAAGTGACAATGTGACATTTCTTAATAAGACTGACGTAAAAGAAGTCTTACAGGTCGAGCCATACTCATTGTTAGGTGCAATAAATGCTTTCTTTTTACATTGAAGACGTTTCGTGAAGTAGATTGTAGAGATCATTTCAAAACCTTTCCTTTTTTAGATTAGGTTAAAGAGAAATTGCCATTCGGTAAGAATACAATTCTACTTGAATGATAAGTTAGGCATCTAACTAAACTGATCTATGCCAGTGAACAGTGTAGTTGAAGTTAGAAATCACTTTCTCACTTTGTCTTGCTAATTTAAAACATATTAGCATATAAGTAACTTTCTCAATAGCACCTGTGACTCCAAATGGTATGCCATTTGAATATCACAGAAATATTGGAAAGTGGTGATTTTTATCTCAAAACAGGAACACTCCTAATCTCCTAAAACAGAAGTTATGCTTTCAGACCTAGAAACACCAATGCAATCTGACAAGTTAATAACTCCAACAACAAAATTACAAAGACTTCACTGGCATATGAATAGTGTGGAAGTTATAACAAACACATTTGAGAAAAATTTAGATTTATTATATTCAAACAAAATCCTTTCAAAGTTTAGTCTCACATCTGCTTTTTCAATGCCAGCCATGATTAGTAACATGATTGAACCATATTTCTAATCTCTTGGGTTTCACATTGTTTTAATTTGTCATGCAAGAATATTTTTTAGCATATGGCATTTCAATATTTTTTAAGGTTTCTTACAGCAGTTTCTAGGAGAGTTTAAAACTAAATTTTCCTTAGAAAATGATTCCTTGTCTGTACTAGTAGAAATAAATTCAGAAATCACAGCTGGATTAGACAGAACACATGAAGCAATGATACTAATGACTGATATCTGTTGCTAGAGGACCACTTCTGATGTTTAATTACTTACAAAATCAGACTGATCTATGATTCACTATTATTTTTTATTATTATTTTGATTTTATGATACAACTAGAACAATGGACAGTAGTTTAAGACATAATCCAAGAGGAAAATAACCTGTACTCTGCATACACCAATTTTTAATATTTCTATGTGTTTTCTCTCGGATGTATTCCATTTGCAGTGAATTTTTATCTTCAGTGGCCCTATATTCGCCTTCAATGCCCCACAAGTCCAGACTCTCGGTGGAGGGGATAAGACCTTCTCCATGCTTTCAATCTTATTTCTCCTCTTGCTAACCCTTAAAAGTCTGACCCAGTTAAATCAATTCAAGAAGTGTCAGTGTCTGACAATAGCTTAATATTTGTTAAAATCAACAGTCACAAAAAGTCATTAAGCATCTACTATGTACTAGGTGAAGTATATGCTTATATTCCATGTTATAACTACACACGAACATGCACACGCACACACAAACGCACCCATCAGGCAGGCCATTTCCATGGAAGACTAAAATGTAACAATGGCCCTATTACTCCAAAAAAAATCAAATATTATTCCTGACAAGAGTATGTTTTTAAATACAAAATATAATAAACATTATGCAATAATTGCAACATTATGCAATCTTTTTCAAAGTCTATTGACATTGATGAGTAAATATATAATTATAGGCTTACAAAGAACTGAGAAGAGACCTATCCCATTTTAGGCAAGATCTTCGTATAGGATCCAGAAACCCAGAATGACAAAACAGATTAATTAGGGGTGATTATTTTTTCCAAGCAAGGATGCCACCTCACATGATTCTTTTAAAGTATGAACTCTGATTTAAAATATTTAATACTTCGATTTTAAAAATTCATATTTGTGCACTAGCTTTACCCGTAATCATTTCAGAGGCATAGATTTACCTCTCTGAGCTACTTTCTGAAAAATATATCCATCTGGACAGAGAGCTAAATTTAGGTCAAATTACTTTTTAAAATTTAAAAACATTGTATTTGATTGTCTTGGAACATTGAGGGTAGAGAAGAAAGAAGCAGAGGTAACTAATATTTATTTAATATTTAATTTTTCCAGACTCTTTGCAAGGTGCTCTGTGTCCTGCTCAGCATTAACAGTTTTTGAGGTTAGTGTTCCTATTCTTACTTTGTAAATCAGAAACAGAGGCCCACAAATAACCACAGTAATACAGCTAGTAAGGACTGAAAAGAAGTTTATAATCCAGAGCCATAGGACTCCGTAGTGCATGCCTTAAAAACAAAAACAAAAACAAAAACAACCCAGTTTATCAACCATAAAAAAAAGCAACTTAAAAAAGATCCTTGGGCTTCCCTGGTGGCTCAGTGGTTGAGAATCTGCCTGCCAATGCAGGGGACACGGGTTCGAGCCCTGGTCTGGGAAGATCCCACATGCCACGGAGCAACTGGGCCCGTGAGCCACAATTACTGAGCCTGCGCATCTGGAGCCTGTGCTCCGCAACAAGAGAGGCCGCGATGGTGAGAGGCCCGCGCACCGCGATGAAGAGTGGTCCCCACTTGCTGCAACTAGAGAAAGCCCTCGCACAGAAACGAAGACCCAACACAGCCATAAATAAATAAATAAATAAATAAATAATAAAAATAAAGGAATTCCTTTAAAAAAAAAAAAAAAGGCCCACATTGTTATACTCCAACAACATGTAAATTAACTTTTCTTTTCTAGTTAGCTTGCTTTAAGGTAAAACAATTTAGGCCCTTGCAAATTGTGGATTTAGCCTCTTGAAAAATACTGAAAATTTACCATGCATGAAGAAAACAATTCATAGCACACTGGCATGTTAAATGCTCAGTTTTTATGAGCAAGCCATGCCAAATATAAGGTAATTTTAGCCATGGAAGCCTGTCTTTATGTAAATAGATGTCTGCTCTCACTGCTGCCATCCCGGCAATACAGATGGGCTATTTGTTGCTGGTGCCAGACTGTGGAAAGATCTTAGAGCGCCACAGATTGGTCTGCTGTTTGAGTTGGAGCTGAACCAACGACCATATGATAACTGCAGTCATCTATTTTGATAGTCAGTTCTCTTCATTAGTATTCAGTTTTGCTCCGGGGATTCAGCTCTCACACTAAGGGTGGGTCCCTAAAAGCATCTGGTTTCCCCCTTCCATATCACTGGCTTTGGATATTCTATTAATGGCAGTGTGAGTTGGCATCATTTACTAGTTTCAGATACTCTTCAAATGCCATCAGTATAAATAATCCTTTGTTCCTTCTTTGTGAAAAAAAATATCACAGGGTTCCGAATCTCTGGCCCATTACGATGCTGTATTTTATTTCATTTTTGATATAGAGTGAGCATAGCCAATCTCTCAGAATGTGGTGAAAGATTTTTGCCGCGTGACTACAACATTTTTCTTGTATGATTTCATTCCATACTGACTTTCCTTTAATCCATCCTGTCTATTCTTGGAACTCCTTCTACTGCTTCTCTCCAACTTTCAACTCTTTTTCAAAGTGATAGATGTCACATCTATGCTACTTCAGAACTTTCATGTATCCATATTCAAGTAATGCCTTTTGACACCTTTACACTACTATATGAATATGGACCAAGAGGACTCAGGCAACTGAGGAATCTAGGTTATGAAATGCCTGGTTTATTGTTTTCTTGACCCACCCTACCTCCAGAGTAAGAGTAAAGCCTGGAAAAATACTCAAGTTAGATTCATGAAAATTCTGAAGTGGCATAGACGTGACATCTATTATTCTGAATGAATCCTATACATTAAAAGCATCAGAGTATCCTATAGCATGCCAGTGTGGCAGCAATACTGAACCCTGCCTCAGAGCCTGCAAGACCTAGAAGCCCCATGAGATACAGAGAATGACAGAACTTCAGATGACACATTAGATGTCAGCACATATGCTGCCCTATCTTATGCAAGCAACTACATTCTGGGTCTTGAGATGGAAACACTAAGATTCATTTATTCCTTGTCTTACTCCTTTATTCACACAAATGTTTATTGATTGCCTACTATGTGCCAAGAACTCTGCTAGGAATACAGCTCACAGTCCTTTTCTTGGCATCATGGTGGTCTTTTCCCTCCTCTCCCCACAAATCACAATGGTACCACAGTTAAGTATTTGCCAAGCATCTGTGCTGTGCTAGGCACTGTGGTGGTTATTTACATAGTACCTCTCATCGTCATCATAATCTTGCATGGGAGATAGTAATATTCCCACTGTATAGCTAAGGAAACTGAGACTCAGAAAGACTAGTTATCTTCTCAAAGTAAGTGGTGGAGCCTAGAATCCAAGAACCCTAGTTTGGCTGGACTCCACACAGCTGTACTACGGCTCTTTTTCCCAACAGGCTGTAGAAAACCCTCCTGCACTGAGAGTTAAGGTGCTCAGCGCGCCAGACCAGACAGCTCCCGCAGTACTTTGGAGCAGTTCCAGCTCTTGGACAAGAAGCCTGAACAACCAGGGCTAAGTTCAGGCTTCCTTCCCTCTCTAGGGTTTTGGCAACCGAAGGTTCTTCTCCTGAAACCAGTCTTTTTCTCTTGTGTCTCTTGCCAACGGTTGTCTAGTAGCCTAGTTAGCAGATTCAACTCTTATTTTCCTCTTTATAGCCCTTCTCACCTGTGTATCAACAAATTTAAAGTCATTTGTTCTCACTTGTCTTTCCTTTTTCTAAAATGCACTTGGTCTTTTCCTACATGTGGTTAAAGTTTTTCTGTCATCTCCTAGACCTATGTAATGCTTTATTTTCTGGTGAATGTATGCATCCAATTATCAATTCTTCCCCCTCCTATCCCATGCTGCTTCCTTGCAATCTTACTTATCAAGCCTGGTCTCTGCTGCTTCTGAGCAAGAAATATTAGGCAAGTTGTCTCACCAGTATGTGCCTCAGTTTCCTCATTTGTACAAGGCAATAGTACCTATTTCATAGAGTTGTTGTAAGAAATAAATAAAATAATACAGTACTTCACGATGACTAGAACTTAGTAAGATATAAATGTTAACTGTTATTATTGTTGAGGTTTAGTAGCGCATGTCAGTTCTTTTCATCAGAATAGGCTCATAGGAGGGACTAAGACCTGGCAATAAACCCACCTACAGGGGAGCTGGCACCTGATGCATGTGCTGGGCTGGAGGTTTAAGCTGTCGGGTAAGCATGCTTTCTGACTTTCTGAGGGCTAGGTCAGATTCAGTCAGGCAAATAGTTGGTAACAGAATTGACAATGATGTAGCAGGGAGTTCTGGCATTTGAGTAGATACAGCAACGAAGACTTGAAGATCTGTCAAGTGATATGAAGGCTAGGTTCTCTAGGCTGATTTCCAGGACAGGCCCCCAATCCTTTGGAAAGGACCTTTGAAAGAAGTTCTGGTAAGGAACTGGAATATAGGAGGGTAATCAAGAACTTGGAGATGGTCGGAAACCAACTGTAAGCCACGGAGGTAGATGTCAAAACTTGGGAATGCAGTGAATGTCCAGATATCAGACGAGGGGCCTCACACCAGAGTCAGATTCAGAATAGAATAGCATAGAATAGAACAGAATGAAATAGAACAGAGCAACATGGGGCTCTGGGACGTGAGGCTGGGGCAGTCCCAGGCCAGGACTAGGGACCCAGCCAGCTGGTGAGGACTTGGATCCAGACCCAGCGATTCTGGGTAGGGACAGATATAGAGATGAGAAACCAGGCTGAGCTGGATCCTTTATAAATCTAATATTTTATTAGTCTATATTAGATTTATACACCCTGAGAGTTTAGATAAGTATGTATATGTAGGTATCTTGATGTGGTGTTAACTAACTTCTTATTCTGCTACTACTGCGAAGTATTGTAGAGATAATGAAAAATAGATGTGAAGGTGATTTTTAAGTTTTTTTTTTTTTAAGCTTTTTAAATGTAAGGAATTGTGGCTGTTATTTATAATCATACCTTTTCACAACAGCAATGAAATTTTCCATTTAAATTCTTGTTTTTCTTCATAATCTAGCCTGAATAATATTGCCATTAATATAAAAACAACTGGTATATTGAATAAGCATGGTTTGAGGGATATAATAAGAAAATCAATTTTTTTTTTGTCTCCCACTGATACTTTAAAGTGTATTCAGTAAGATAAATGTTTTTCCTGCGGCTGGATAAAAGCTCGAGGGGACTTAATGACAGAAAGTCCCATGGTTGCTTTAACTTGCAAAGCAGAGCTTGATTCAAAAATTAGAATGTCTAGGCTAAATTTTAGTTTCATTTATAGGTAAGAATTCCTTCCCCTTTCCTTCCCCCTCCCATCCTTAGCTGCCTCCTCGCAACCTTGTCAGGGAGGGACTATGGGTTGCTTGTCCCACCTAAGCAGCCTCAGGGACAGACAGAAGAGGACCAGAAAGTTCTTGCTTAACTGGTACTTTCATTCTGTCTCTTTGCTCTCTGGGCCTGGGTGATGTTTAAAGCTGACGTTCTCTCTCTGGGGCCATTCTGGATTATCTGACAGCTCACCTGCTCGACCTCTCTGACCTCCACTCCACAATGTGGGTCGTGCCCCTCATTTGCTGACTACTGGCTCCCTCTTAGCTTCTAGGTTTTCAGCAGTCCACCCAAGCCCAGATTCTGTTGGGATCTCTTGCCATCAGGCCAAAGCCCTGTTTGAACAGATGGGAGCACTTTTAAAATGATTCCAGGATGAGAGTCGACCTGTAATCAGTCTCTGTTGATGAGCTAACAGCAGCCAGTCTCTTGGATGTCTCTCTCCTGATATCCCAGGCCAGCAGCCATAGCATCTAGCCACAGTCCTCAGACTTGTCACACCCCAGTCCAGCTTGCTTCCACAACAGTGGGGAACACAGATTGTCTCCCAGAGTCTCCTTCAGGATTTCCTCGCCTCATTTGAAGAAGGACAAAGCTCTTTTCAATAGGTAAAACTCCTTTATAATTCCACCCTCTCAGTCTGCCCTCAACCTTTTATATCATCAAAGTGGGTCAGAGGTTTTAAAGGTACCAAAATTGGTTCTCATAATTTTCTTTGAAAATATATACGTGGTCTGGCATCTCACTTTGGAATTCAATATCTATTGTATTGTGATGCATGAGACAAAATTTCCAGTTTGATATCCTACCATATAAACAAAAATGTATCAGTCAAAGAAGCTTCTCAACTATTTATGTTTAGGATACAGGGAAATTAAGAGTTCATTAGGCTATAGAGTATTCTTAGAGTTCCAAGTCCAAGTATCTCCTAATCATAAGAGAACAGGGAAAGTACGCTTGCCCTTTGCTTCGACTCTACTTGGTATATCACCACTATCATTGCTCTCACCATTTAACTTTTACATTTACTAGATTTTAAGATCCTGGAGAATAAGGACATGTACCTAATTTTCCTTGTATTTTTTGGTACCTAGCATAGTATTTGGGATATTGAGGAAACTTAATAAAAGTTTATTAAGCTAACTTAAAGAGATATGGATTTCTACTTGGGCTCTGATGGTAACTGGGTGAGTGGCATAGGAATGCAGTATCCCTGTTTCCTAGGCTCCTTATCAGTAAAATGGGGAAATTGCTGTTATGCTAATTAATAACGATGAAAACTGTTAAAAATGACCTAAAACCATTCTGAAAACAAAGTGATTTATAAATGCTAGTAATTACTTCTATTATGCCCTATCTCTTGCTGCACCATTTCTACAGATGTGCTGTCAAAATGACCTAGAATCTCAGATTTTGCCAGGCTTGTTGGTCGAGGGGGTGATCTCTGTGTTCCTCTACAGGATTTCTTTCTTTCTTTCTTTTTTTTTTCTTAAAATTTTTTGGCCATGGCGCCTGCAGCATGCGGGATCTTAGTTCCCCCACCAGGGATCAACCCATGCCCCCTGCAGTGGAAACATGGAATCTTAACCACTGGACTGCCAGGGAAGTCCCAATATAGGATTTCTTGATTTCACGGTCCTTGATAAGTCTTTATTTATTATGGATAAAATGAAAGAAGCTAAGGCAGCTTTTGAACTGAATTATACTTTTTGTTTTGTTAACCATGAAAGGTCATAGAGTGACATCAGAAGTGGTAGGAATAGCACATAGTCAATTTTTGAAACATCTTTTTTAGAAAAAAAAAAAAAACCTGGAAAACCAGGAGAGTCCCAGTCTGCTGTTCATTTATGCTTCTATGAAATAGGCTCACCCAATTCAGCATATGTCAATGTATTTCTCATCTAGTGTTATATAAAAAACTACCTCAAACCTTACCAGCTTAAAACAACAAACATATTTATTGTTTCACAGTTTCTGTGGGTCAGAAATCTGTGAAAGGCTTAAGTGGGTGGTGTTTCTCATGTAGCTTCAATCAAGGTGTCTGCCAGGGCTGGAGTCATCTGAATCTTACCTGGGTCTAGAGAATGTGCTTGGCTGACAGCTACAGCTGTTGGCAAGAGGCCTCAGTTACTCTCCTTACGGGTCCTCCATAGGATTGTTCATGACATAGCTCCCCACACAGTGAGTGGTCTAAGAGAGAGAGAGAAAGAGAGGCAGGAAGTGTGGGTGGTGGGTGAGGAGACAGAGGAGAGAAAACAATTCCCAAAACAGAAGCTTTAATTCTTTATAATCTAGTTTTGGAAGGAACATACCATCACTTCTGCCATATGCTCTTGGTCACACAGATCAACCCTGGTACAGAATGGGAGGGCACTACACAAAGGTCTGATACCAGGAGGTGGGGACCACTGGGATTCGAGGAAGCTGGTTATGGCAATGTGTCCTCTGGCCCCCACTGATTCACTTCCTCTCCTACTCTCACCTCCTCCCATGGCCCCCATTGCAGCATCCGGAATCTCATCATTTAATCAGGTCCAGGTGTGGATGAGGCTCCTTGGGTGTATTTTCTTAGGTGTAGTAACCTAGATCTATATATTTGTGAACTAGAGAAACAAGGATCTGTTCCTCTCAATATTACTCAGTCATAAAAAAGAATGAAATAATGCCATTTGCAGTGACATGGATGGACCTAGAGATTGTCATACTGAGTGAAGTAAGTCAGACAGAGAAGAACAAATATTGTATGATATCGCTTATATGTGGAATCTGAAAAAAATGGTACAAATGAACTTATTTACAAAACAGAAACAGAATTACAGATGTAGAAAATATTCTTATGGTTACCAGGGGAGAAAAGGGGGGGGGGGAGGGATACATTGGAGATTGGGATTGACATATATGCACTACTGTATATAAAATAGATAACTAATAAGGACCTACTGTATAGCACAGGGAACTCTACTCAATACTCTGTAATGACCTATATGGGAAAAGAATCTAAAAAAGAGTGGATATATGTATATGTATAACTGATTCACTTTGCTGTACAGCAGAAAGTAACACAACATTGTAAATCAACTATACTCCAATAAAAATTTAAAAAAAAGGATCTGTCCCTCTCAAAACACCCAGTGATCACTGGTGTGAAAGGCACAGGATAACTGCTATAGACATTTCTGTACAAAAAGGGGGAACTGGGAGTCACTGATCAGAGCAGTTATAAAATCCAGTCAGACATGTTAGAAGTTCTTGATTAGGTCTCCAGGCCTGGAAATACTTCATCATGGCTCTCTATGCCTTTCTCTGGCCTTCCGGCATTGCCCTCTGAGCAATCCTTCCTTTGTCATGAAAGATAGTGTGTGTTTACAGCTGAGCAGTTTTCTCAGCCTGCTTCCTTCTAGTGAAATTTTTGTAGTCCAAAGGCCACTTTTCATATTGTACTGATTCTGTCCCTCTCAGGCCAAGCTGATGATGTTTCTGAATGTGTAATTCTTTTAAAAACATTGTGGATTTTCTGTGAATCTTATTAAGTTGAACCATTAGACAAAAGCCATACCTACAAATCCTTTCAATGGAGCCCTGGCTCTTCCTTGGGTTTTTTCTGAGAAGGCTGGGGAACAATACCCTTAAGCTTTCCAGAGGCCCTATTGTTTGATTGAGAGCATCCGTGATACACACTGTAATTCTCCTCAGAGAGTCTTTTTCTGATTAGATCACACTCTGAGGAACCACCTTTGATGATCCTGAGGTCTAAACAAAAGACTTTTCAGTCTTTGGTTTCATATTTGACCCATTTCCACCCCTGCCCCCAGCAATGCCCTGGATTTGTTCTTTGCATAGAAGCCGTTTCTTAATCTTAGGATCATTTGTCATCGTGAAAAGCTAAGAACTTTCAAAATCATTGATTCCTGGCTCCTTTGTGTTTATTAATTCTTCCTTTAGTTTATATCTCTCCTCCTGCCTTCTACTTTAAGCAGCAAAAAGAAGGCAGGTAGCACTTTTAACACCGCTGTTGGAAATCTCTATGTCACCCAGTTCATTAGTTACATTTTTCTCTTACATTTAACACTTTTCATATAACTATGTGCAACACTGTTTCTGAGCTTTCTGTTATTAAAATGCAAAGCTCTTCTTGATTCTGTGTTCCAATAACAGTTGCTTCACTTTCCTGTAAGCCCTCACTCACTGCCTTATCAAACACTACAAGGCATCTATTAACAGCTACTTCAAAGCACTTTAGGCTTTCATTAATGCTCTCTTCAATGCCCATTGCCCAGTTCCTAAGCCATTCCCACATTTTAGATTTTTGTTATTGCAGCATCCCATTTCCAGATACCAAAACCTATACTAGTTATCTATTGTGTACTAAACTACTCTCAAACGTAACAACTTTAAATAACAAATATTTATTATCCCACTGTTTGCAAAGGAAGCTTGGAGCAGCTTAGCTGGATGGTTCTGACTCAGGATCTCTCACGTGGTTGTAGCTGAGCTGTCGGCTGGGCTGCAGTCTTTGGAGGCTTGGGCGGGGTTGGGGTTCATTTTCTAAGCTCATTCAAATGGCTTTTGGCAAGAGGCTTCTGTTCCTCCTTACATGGGCCTCTCCACAGGGCTCCTCATGACATGGCTTCTCCCAGAGTAAGTGATCCAGGAGAGAAAAAGCACATTTGCAAGCAAGAGGCTGCAGGTTTCTTATACTCTAATCTCAGAAGTGAATACCATCATATCTTCTGTATCCAAGTCATTAGAAGTTAGTCATTAAAACTAACCTACACTTAAGTTTTACCTCCTGAAGGGAGAAGGTTCAAAGAATTTGTGGGCATACTTTTAAAACTGCCACAGGCAACATGCTGACTGCGGAAGACAGTTTTAGATGGTTTTAATTTCTTTGATTCCCAGTAGTCTGATTTTAATATATGAAATATCTTAAAGTAACCCAATCCCCTAAAAAAGAAGACTTAAGTAATATTAGCTATACATTAAAGGTTGGTCATTAAATTTCACAATCTAGTTGAGGCAAAAAAGAAAAGGAAAAAGAAATTTTGCATGTGTGGCTAATTTGTAAAGCATTGACATCAATGAATTGAGCATATTCTTGTATTAGCAGTGAAAATGGGCAACTCCTACTGATGACTTTATCTTGTGGTTCAGATTTGTGGTTAAATAATATGTGGTCAGAGGTTTTTCATCACCTACCTTGTCATTATATACACTTCCTCTTTGTTGACTTATAGTTAACTTTGAACAATCAATTCATTCCAATCTAAATAAGTCTTTTTGGGCTTCCCTGGTGGCGCAGTGATTGAGAATCTGCCTGCCAATGCAGGGGACATGGGTTCGAGCCCTGGTCTGGGAAGATCCCACATGCCGCAGAGCGACTAGGCCCGTGAGCCACAACTACTGAGCCTGCGCGTCTGGAGCCTGTGCTCCGCAACAAGAGAGGCCGCGATAGTGCGAGGCCCGCGCACCGCGATGAAGAGTGGCCCCCACTTGCCTCAACTAGAGAAAGCCCTCGCACAGAAACGAAGACCCAACACAGCCATAAATAAGTAAATAAAATAAAATTAAAAAAAAAAAAGTCATTTTTAGAGAAAATTCATGAATCTGAAAAAATATATAATAAATGATATAAAAGCCACAATTAAATATTATTGCAGATATGGAATAGATATAGTATAATTGTACCACTTAGAGAGGTACAGAATTGTTATAGAACCTTGCTAATTGTAATTTTCTTTCAACTTTTACATTTTCTTACATAGATGCAGAGCAGGGTAGTGTCAGTTCAATAAATACAGGCAACATTCAATGATTATAAAAGGTTGGAATGGTTCTAGAACAGTTATATTTTCATACATTGTTCTGGTAGGAACTGGAGTTCACTAAGAGAATTGAGGATAGGAGAAAGAAGCTTATTCCACTCTTCCTTAATATATCCACATGAGCTGTCTGAGTTAAGTATTCAACATCGGGTCCTGAAAATGGAAAAGAGGCCTATACATTAAGTAGAGTTGGCAAACAGGAAAAATACTGCCATTCATTACCTCTTTTTTCTTAATTTACCCTTCTTGGCCCTGGACAGAAAATTGTACGGGATTTGGAGTGGCTGAAGCTAGTGATGAAGATGATGTTAGTGATTTGTCTCTTAGCCCTGAATGGCCATTGATCGCAAAGACCTGGAATCAGCTCATTCTGCACCTCACAACTCCCTTTTGTGGCCAAAACTTAATCTTCTGGGATAATTTCTCCCCTGTTTCTCACAGACCCCTCTTCTAGAGTTACATCGAAAACAAAGGATTATTTCTCACTCTCTACTTACTCCTACAACCAACTCATTAGAAGGGGGAAAATCTAATTATTATGAATTCACCTGCTTTATGTGTTCAACAGTTGTAGAAATCAAGACATGCTTGTCGGGCTTCCCTGGTGGCGCAGTGGTTGAGAGTCCGCCTGCCAATGCGGAGGACACGGGTTCGAGCCCTGGTATGGGAGGATCCCACATGCCGCGGAGCAACTGGGCCCGTGAGCCACAATTACTGAGCCTGCACGTCTGGAGCCTGTGCTCCGCAACAAGAGAGGGCGCGATAGTGAGAGGCCCGCGCACCGCGATGAAGAGTGGCCCCCGCTTGCCGCAACTGGAGAAAGCCCTCGCACAGAAACGAAGACCCAACACAACCAAAATAAATAAAATAAATAGATTAATATTAAAAAAAAAAAAAAGACATCCTTGTCAACACTGACTGGTTTGATTTTTACGGTTGCCCTCTTGTACCTAGAGTCCATACAAGACTTTAAGGCTTGTTCTATTGTTGTTTCCTCAATGCATGATAATTATAAGTAGAAACTTATGAAATCCCTGTATATGTACGTTGACAAAGTCATACTCTTATAGGAGATAATAAAATGAATAAAATCTCGGGACTTCCCTGATGGTCCAATGGTTAAGACTCTGTGCTCCCAGTGCAGGAGGCACGGGTTCTATCCCTGGTCGGGGAACTAAGATCCCACATGTCATGTGGTGTGGCCAAAAAAAAAAAAAAAAAAGAATAAAATTAATAATTTCCATGATTATGATATTTGTGTATATGGAACAAACTACAGCTACCAGAAGTAGATAATGTCATTAGAAAAGACATCTGATGGTGATTTGTAATGGTAATAAAAGAGGAACTTCCTAAACATCAAACTTAAAAGGCTCTAGTGTGCTTATTTTCTAATAGATTTCTATGATTATCATAACAGGTGCTATGTATCATCATTAATATTTTGCCAGATAATTTTTTTAAATGAACTCACTTTCCACTGTAGAACTATAATAAACAAAAGTAAAGGAATGCTTTTTCCATATTTCCATTTTTAAATTAAAACATAGAATTAAATATGACAATTCAGAAAAATGAACAGATTATAAGTGTTCAGCTCAATAAACTATCACAAAATAAACTTACTGGGTAATCACCACCCAGGCCAAGGGACAGAGTATTGTCTTCATTCCTCTCTCAATCAATGCCTCCTTCCTTCTTTCCCAGGAGCGTACATTATCCTGACTTCTAGCATCATTTTGGCTGTTTTAAAAGTTTACATGAAAGTAATAACAAAACATGTATTCTTCAGTGTTTGGCTAATTTTGCTCAACATTATATTTGTGAGTCATCAAGGTTGTGGTGAGCTAGAGTTCTTTAATTTTAATTGTTATATACTATTCCATTTTATGGATATTACTATGCAATTATTCATTTAATGTTGGTAGACATGTGAATTATTTCCAGTTTAGGGATACTAGAAATAATGATATTAGGAATGTTCTTGAGCATGTCTTTTGGTGCACGCATGCATGCATTTCTGTTGGCTATAAATCGAAGAGTGGATCTGCTGGGCAGGGTTGGCTTCATCGGCATGCAACTTGTACAGCTGCACGGTGCCCTGTGCTCACAAAAGCTCGGTACTTGGTTTAGTGGTCTGTTATTTCGTTCTAAAATTCCTTTTCTTTATGGAAGTATATTTGATTTACAATATTGTGTTAGTTTCACGTGTACAGCAAAGTGATTTGGTTATACATATATGTGTATGTATCTATATTCTTTTTTTTCAATTCTTTTTCATTATAGGTTATTACAAGATATTGAATATAGTTCCCTGTGCTATACACTAGGTCCTTGCTGTTTATCTATTTTTATATATGGTAGTGTATATCTGTTAATTCCATCCTCCTAATTTAGCCCTCCCCCGCTTCCCCTTTGGTAACCATAAGTTTGTTTTCTATGTCTCTGAGTCTGTTTATGTTTTATAAATAAGTTCATTTGTACTGTTTCTAAGATTCCACATGTAAGTGATATCATATAATATTTGTCTTTCTCTGTCTGACTTACTTCACCTAGTATGATATTCTCTAGGTCCATCCATGTTGCTGCAAATGTCATTATTTCATTCTTTTTTATGGCTGAGTAATATTCCATTGTATATATATATACTACGTCTTCTTTATCCATTCATCTGTCGATGGACATTTAGGTTGCTTCCATGTCTTAGCTATTGTAAATTGTGCCACTATGAACACTGGGGTGCATGTATATTTTTGAATTAGATCTCATCTTTTTCAGTCTCGAAATTCTTAATAATTTTATGTTGAAGCTTGTCTTTTGTAATTGAAGCCTGATGGAATAATGAGCATGTCCATAACAGAGGAGAAAGGCACAATGTCCATGTTCGCAGTTCCTGGTAGCTTCATTTGCCTGTGACCGAATGCCTGCAAGCATAGAATTCCGGTGGAGCTACTATTCGTTGAAGTTCAACAAGATTCAAAACAAATTTAAGATAAGTGTATTACATCTACAGACTGGACTGAGTAAGCAGGGCACTGACAGCCTCAAGAGGCCATGCTTTCACTCAAATCAGTATTTGCATCAAGTGCAGGGAGAAGGTAATGCATTCTAAGAAAAACGACTTCCCTTTATTAGCCAACCACTTAACTCTGAAAATGATGACAGAGAAGGAAAGGGAAAGATGGGACAAACCCTTCCTCTTAGTCCTTTCTTAGTAAGGGCTAAAGTAAGCCAAAGGTAGAGAATGTAGATAGAATATGAACACACCAAGAGGTGAAAAAAAAAATAGCAGAGTTAGTTTTGTGCAGTGTTTCCACTGTTTTGGTAGAATAAAGTACATCTCCATGTATGGGCTATAAAATACAAATTGTGTAATACTGGCAATTCCACATATGAGCAAATGCCTTTATATGTGCACTTAAAACTGGCATTGCACAATACAGAGATTAATAGTAAAATTCAAGATAATAATTTAAAATTTTAATTTTTCTTTGCTTAGAATGGCATTAAAGAGCAAATAAACAACATCATGACATGCCAGAGATACTGTGCAAGAAAGGAAAAATTTTTATGTTTTAGTACCTTTTGAAGTAGTTTACCCCTGCTATTTGAACAGGTCCTGTATTTTTATTTTGTATTGGATCCACAAATTATGCAGCCAGACCCGCTACATAGGGCCGTAGGATGTGCGTGACCATTTTAGAAAATAGTTTTCCAAAGTGGTTGTACTAATTTACACTCCACCTAAAGGGGACAAAATTTCCTGTTGTGTCATAAGTTTGTCAGCACTTGATATTTAGATTTAGATATTCTGATGGGTGTGTTGTATTTCCCTAATTATCAGTGAGATTGTGAGCTTTTTCATATGTTTATTGGCCAGTTGGTCATCATCTTTTGTGAAGAATCTTTTTAAGAGAACCATTTTCTTTTTCTTTTTTTTTTTTTTTAATTTTATAGCTACTTTATTTATTTATTTATTTATTTTTGGCTGTGTTGGGTCTTCAGTTTGTGCGAGGGCTTTCTCTGGTTACGGCAAGTGGGGGCCACTCTTCATCGCGGTACGGGGACCGCTCTTCATCGCGGTGCGCGGGCCTTTCCCTATCGCGGCCCCTCCCGTTGCGGGGCACAGGCTCCAGACGCGCAGGCTCAGCAGCTGTGGCTCACGGGCCCAGCCGCTCCGCGGCATGTGGGATCCTCCCAGACCAGGGCTCGAACCCGCGTCCCCTGCATTAGCAGGCAGACTCTCAACCACTGCGCCACCAGGGAAGCCCAGAGAACCATTTTCTAATTGATTTATTTGTCCTTTTTTAATCAATTAGTAGGGTTCTTCCTATATTCTGGATGTGCACTCTTAGATTGTCTGGGTTGAAAATTTCTTCTCCCACTCGTTATTACTTTAATAAAGTCTTTTTATGAACTTAAGTTCATGATTTCAATTTAGTCTAATTGCTTAATCTTTTTCTTTATGATTTTTGCTTTTTGAGTCCTGTTTTAGATCTCTTTCCCTATCCCCAGATCCTGATGTTGTTCATGATATCTTCTGGAAGGTTTGTTGTTTTACTGTTCACATTTAAGTCTACAATCCACCTGGACTTGATTTTTGTTTATAGTGTGAGGCAGAGGTAATTAAAAATGTTTAATTTTTTTCTCACATAATCCTTTGGGCCTGGAGATTTCTTTATGGAAAATGTTTAAATTACACACTTGATTCTTTTAATTGTTATAGCACTATTTAGATTTTCTATTTCTTTTTCTGTCAGTTCTAGAAAGTTAATGTTTTCCTAAAGAAATTAATTGATTTGTGCCTAAATTTTCAAATGTATTTGAATACTATTTTTCATGATATCCTCTTAGGATATTTCCAGTGTCTTTATGATTCATACTGATATCACTTTGTAAATTCCCAATATTTTTTATTTTGTACCTTGTTTCTCTCTTTTCTTGATTGCCAGGGATCAATCAATATTTTTATACATTTCAAATAATAAGTTTTAGGCATTGCTGATCTTCTTTATTCTACATTTATTTTTCTATTTTTTAAGTTGCTCTTACCTTTCTTTCTTCTGTTCTTTCTTTGGGTTTAATTTGCTGTTCTTTTTCTCAGTTTTGTAATTGAGCTTAACTCATTGATTTTTGACCTTTTTCTTTCTCTAACATATGTATTTTAAGGCTACAAAAGTTTGGCTTTAGCCACATCCTAAAAGTTTTAGTATTGACTGTTTTCATTATCATTTAGTTCAAAATATTTTATGATTTTCATGGCAATTTCCTTATTGGCTAATGAGTTATTTATAAAGTGTATTTTTAAAATTCTAAATGTGTGAGGATTTTTATTTTATCTTTGCATTATTGATTTCTGTGGTGGCCCCCAAGCTGTAAGCTTATTCAGCTTTCTGCTTTCCGGAGAACTGCTTGTCTCTCTCTTGGTATGCACTCCTGACGCTGCGGTATTGAGCGTAAAAAAGGAAAATGGCTTGCGGCCAGTTTCGCTCCAGGTGCCTGCTCTGCATCTAAGAGCCCCTGGTTGTTCCCCAGAAGAAGGACGTGCTGCCCTGAGGGGGAAGTCTGTATCTCCAAAGAATGGCCCATAAGGCATGCTGACGCATAGATAGTGGTGCATAGATAGTGGTGCATAGATAGTGGTGCATAGATAGTGGCGCATAGATAGTGGCGACAGAATTATACGGAAATACAAGGTTTACTGATTTATTGTCTGATATTCGTTCCGTACTAAACCTATATATACATTCATGCTCTTTGAATAAACTTGCCTTGCAACCATCAGTTGTCTTGGCCCTTCTGACCCCATACTGGTGCTTTTCAGTTCCTTACCCCTCACCGCCAGGAACTTCTAGCTTTCTGCAGCCGGTCTGCGGCAGATTTCTAGCTTAATTCCACTGCTGTAAGATAATATGCTCTGTATGACAGCAATTTTTGAAATTTGTGATGACTTGTTTTATGACCCAGAAAATGTTCAAAAAAAGGATAACTGTAGTTGTTTGGTGCGGTGTTTCATATATCAATTAAGTCATTATCATGTTGTTAAAACTTTTCTAGACTTATTAGTATTTTTATCACATTGCTCTAGTTAGTGAGAGAGACATGGTAAAATTTCCAACTATGCATATGGATTTATGAATTTTTCCTTGAAGTTTGATCAATTTTTGCTCTATATCATTTGAGACTCTATTATTATTATCAGATGCATACAGATTTAGAATTATTATAATTTCTTGGTGAATTGAAATTTTTATCATTAAATAGCTCTCTATCTATAGAAATGCTATAAAAGACAAATAAATTAATGGATTGGAGGGGTTCCACATTTATTACTATGTAAAATTCTTTACTTGTTTAACTAAATGCCTTATAACATGCTTATTACACTTTTTAAATACATGTATTTTAATTGTACTGATAAATTTGAGTTATTTCTATTCTACTGTAGTTCAAGGTTTGACATAAATGTCATTTCTACCATGAAACCATTTTTGATATCTCAAGGTAAAATAGTTGCTTCCTCTTTAGGACCTCATATTAATTTGTACGGTTGTAAAATTACACTACAACATTCTATCTTATCTAAATGGAGTTTATTTCCACTGTACAATTAAAGTTATTGGGAAGAAGAAATTGTGTCTCACCAAAATATATACACTCCAAAACATCTAAGATGATATTTTGAATGTAATGGGAGCTCAATATATATATTTGCAAAATAAATGGAGGGATGAATGAATAAACAGGAATGCTGGATTGCAGTGAAATGAATGTTGATTGCAATAAGAAAACCTAGGTTTATGTGCCATCTCTACCTTGGGCAAGTGTTTCAAATGTTTTTTGTGTCCTCATTTGTAAAATTGGAACAAATGTCTACCTCAAGGAGTTTTGAGGCTTAACTTAATTTATCTTAATGTATATTGAAGAACAATATACAAATATAAGGTGGCCATTTGTATTCTAAAAGCATGGGAAGGGGAAAATATCTGCCTCTAAAGGCATAAAATATCTTTAGACGAATACGCAGGAAACTCTAGGCAGGGGAACTGGGTGGTGAGGACACAGGATAGGAATTTGACTTTTAACATTACATACACATTTGAATTTTGGACCATATGAATATGTTTTACATATATACATTCTTTTTAACATTCCATACGAATATTTTAACTATTTAGAATAAAACAAATAGAATTTAAGAAAAACATAATGTATTGTTATTTCATTTTGTGTCAGAGAACTTGGTTCAGAAAAAGCACTTTTTGTGCTGATAGTAATAATCAAGATTGAGGTCATTATGTAACCAAATTAACTTTATGGATAGAGGTTTAAAGAATTTGTGAATTAACTACTTTGCTTTTATTATTTATTAGAAAGTTCTTGCTTTGATATTTGTACTCTAGCTCAGAGGATGGAGCATATATTGATTATTTCTTAAATTCATGATGTAGTTTAGGTTTGTTAGATTATCACATAACTAAATTTGGAAAGGTAAAATCACTAGAGATTTCTGGAATGTGAGGTTCCTTGTCATTTAATATAATTTAGAAATGTTTCCTGAATACCCTGCCACAAATAGAGAAAATTATTTAGGGCATCAAGCAGGGAAGTACACTTACTCATGTATCTTTGGTGATGAATATTGCCCTCCTGGGCTGACCTGGCAGCATGTGTAGGGATACACATGACTTAATGAGAGGGGATAGGGGCCTCAATCATCTCAATCAATTATCAATCTTGGTGACAAATGGAGTGACACATGTGGGAGACTCCAGAATTACCTCCAGAATTTCTGTAGAGGTTTTCTGAGTCAACTTTTCAGTCATTTAAAATATTTTTTGATATCCAGGAACACTTCCTAACACTTGGCTTTGTCTATGTTCCAGCCATTTTCAATTGCACTAGATGACTAGGGATCTGAAATCCAATCTAAGGAAATACTATTCTCCTTAAACAGTTCTTGTTGAACTTTAGTGGAGGAGGGGATTGAAACTAATGCCTAGTCTGAGGATGAAGGTTGGCTCTAGAGCTCATTCATCTCTGTCTCCCAGGTTGGCAGGAATAAAGAAAAAATTGACTTCACTCTGCAGCTATTGTAAAATGATTTCTGATTTATTAAAAACTTTTCTTATCCTCCTTTTCAAACTCTCTAGCTTCACTAAATTCAGTTTATGATGTTTTAAAACTAAATAAAATGAAAAAGACTTTGGGAGGAATATTTTCTATTTATAATTTGTTTAGGTATCCCAGTTTCTTAATCATATCTCTCAAAAGACTCAGGTTTTTTTTTTTTTTTTTTTTATCTTTCAAAAAGACTCAGGTTTCTCATCTTTTAAAAGCTGTTACATTTCCCTTGAGAGGTAAATGAGATGTTTGCCAAGAGCCCTGTAATTTCCAAATTTGAACATTAAAAATAAGTCACTATTGGCACTATATTAACACTTTTTTTTATAGTCACCACTAACCTGCAAGTAATAAGAACTTGTTGTTTAGCTTCGGCTTGATTAAAAAACTGAGGAAGTCATTATGCAGTCATAATTTTTGGTTCTGTTGCTCAGTGCAAAATGTAGTATGAACCAATCTTCTAGGTGTTTCATTTATGTATTGCTTATGATTTAGGGTGGTTTGCTATGGAGCAACAGGTAACTAAAATAACAGGCAATAACAACTATTCATTTTCTCCTTATTCTGCGATTTGAGGAGGGCTCGGTGGGGATGTATTGTCTTTGGGCCACGTGGTGTTGGCTGGCGTAGTTCAAGCTTCATGTACATGTCTGGTGCCTCACCTGGAGTGGCCGGATCAGATGGGGGCTGGCTGGTCTTCTCCCTTTTCTTTCAAACTCTCTTATTATCCAGGGCTTCTCTCTCTATACATGATTTATCTATCTATCTATCTATCTATCTATCTATCTATCCATCCAGCATCTATCCAACTATCAATCATTATCTATCTACCTATCTATTCATCTACCCACCCACCCATTCATCCATGCACCCGTCCATCCATCCAAGAGGCTTATCTCTCTAACATAGTAGTTGAACTTCTTTATATGGCTGCTACATTCCAAGAGAATTAAAACAGGACCGACCATACTTCTTAAGGCCTAGGCCTGGAACTGTCAAAACATCACTTCTGCTATATACTTTTTGACAAAACGAGTCACAAGGACAACCCAGATTCAACGAGAGGAAAAATAGACTCCACCTCCTCAGGATGAAGTGTCATGGATATACAGAGGTGAGAGGAAGGTGGCCATCTTTGGAAACAATTTACCGTGTCAAGACAGCAAGATCAGTCTATTAAAATATCTCTTCGATGAGTCCCTTTACTCCTAAAAAAGAATTAGTTCATTCCCCTAAAATGTGTCCTTTGATGGAATCTGGTCTTTTAATCTTTATCTGGTTATCATCAATATGCACAGAAGGTTTTTGTACTTTGCACATTACAGATTAGATGCTTAAGTTTGCCTTCCTTGTTCCTTTTTTTGTAACAACTACACAGACTTTTATGAAATATACACACTCATACACATACACAAAAAACACATGCAAAAAAATGATTTCTACAATAAGACAGATATAGGTTTTAATCCCAGATTTTATCACACATTGACTGTATGGCCTTGGACAAGTTACTTATACTCTATGATTCTCAGTTTCCTCACCTGCAAATTGGATTGACAGAAATATCTATTTTATAGCATAGTTCTGAGATTTGAATGAGATGGGAAATTTCTCATATATAAGCCTTCAATCATTATTAACTATTATCGTATCTTCTCTTATGACTTCAAAATCATTTATAAAATTATGTTTATTTTCACTCTTATTTTTCAAGGCTCCTGTAGCTTGAGCAACCAGGGGAATGGTAGTGCCATATACTGAGGTGAGAAAGACTGAGACGAGAGTATGTTTTGGGATAAGTAATTTTCCTGATAAGAAATTATCCCAGAGGCTATTAGATGATATATGAGCATATACTGAATTGTGCCTATATATTCATATATACATGTAAATGTATACAGATACATAGCAAGACATGCAGACCCAGAGAGGGGATGCGGGAAGAAGAGAAGGAGGAAGAGAGAGAGAGAGAGAAAATAATAAATTTTGGAGTCAATGATCCCAACTGATGATGAATGACTAAGGACTATTCATTACTCTTTGCTCTCAAAGGCAGAGATTTTACCTTAGTCATCTTTCTAGTTTCCATAGCACACACCACTGTCTATCACCTCCATGTGGTAGAGTATTCATATAATTTTTCTCTGCATTGTATTAACACATTCTTTATAGAGTTAGCTTGAGAAATGATCTGGCAACAATTTTTAGAGCTCTTCAGTATTCCACAGATTCAGTTATACCCAGTTATGACTTTCATTTGCTGGGTCTTTGAAATACCTTTCTTTGCTTTCTCAATATTGTAATAGAACAAGGAAGAACTTAAAATGTGAGTATTGTCTTTGTCTTCTAAGGCCAACAACTTCTATTATAATTTGAACAAAATATACGTCTTGTAATTTATTAACATTCAATACTAATTAACATTTATAATTCATATAACATTTTCATAGTCATTACAGAATTTGATAAAATAAACCCTTGGAGTATCATCATTATGCCTATATGACAGATAAGGAAATGCTCAGAGAGTTTAAGCCTGAGCCGGTGCGTGGCAGAGCTGGGACTCAAGTGCATGTCTTTCAACTCCAGGATCGATGCAATAATAAAAGTTTTGGTAGAAGAATCATCTTTGGGGATGCACGTGAATTTAAATTATTCCTGACTCCTATTACTATGACTAATTTGAAATGACTCTACATATTTCAAAATTTCTAGTTAAATTTTGATAACATCTTTTTAAAATGTACCATCTGTGATTCTTCAGCAACTTTTCATGGTGGATCTGTGGTTTATTCTAAATAGATAGGTTATTAATTCATAATGAAAGTGACACAATGCTAGTAGAAGAAATTCACCAGAAATGATGATAAATCTATCATTAAAAAAGGATTTTAAAAAGTTATTCTTTTGGCTAGTTATCAATAAGATTTTTGAAACTAAAATTATTCCAATTATAGCAAACTTGTACTTATTCTAGGTTTTTCCGTCCCACCACAGGTTCAGTATTATACTGAACTTCATTCATGGCAAATGGATTCTGTCCTAGCACCGAAATTCAGTGATGTGGAACTGTGGTTTCAATACCAGTTAATGGACTGGCTACTGCCCTAAATGCTGTTATTGATCATCTGAGCATTTGCTAAGATTGCCTTTCTGAACAGCTACTGATTAAGGCTCTTCTCGTACTAACAATAGCAAACACATAAGCCCTCAGCCTGTGCCAGGCATTACAGAATTGTTTCATAGAGGTATTTAGTTCCTGACATGTTATGATAGTTTTGTCTAAACTTTCAAGAAAAGATCTAAATTAGATGACACAAATAGTCATTGCTCAAGGGAAGCTGAAACACTCTTGTCGTTTGTATATTCTTAAAAGCTTGCAAAACACTTTCTTAGAATGATCTAATCCTCAAGATGGCTTCAGGGGCGGGTATTATAATTGAAATCTTACAGTAGAAGGAATTGAAGTTTACAGAGGTTAAGTGACTTACCCAAGACCTCTTTGCTGGTGGCAGAGTAGGGACCTGGGGCATCGTGGAAAGAGCAAGGAGTCAGAGAGACTCGAATGCAAGTTCTACCATCTTTGCCATTTCCCAGCTCTTGACCTTGGGCAGGTTCCTTAAAAGTATCTGAGCTAGTTTCCTCATCTGCCTTGGCTTTGTCAGAGGGTTGCTGGTAGGACTGAGTGAACTGATGAGTGTGAAGTGTCGGACACCTGAAAAGTGTGTGTGTGTGTGTTAGTTACATTATTTAACCTTCGAGGAGGAGATGGGAGATGGCGCAGTACTGTAGACCACAGCACTTCAAGGCAGAACTGGCTCTAACTAACATGTGCTGCATGATCTTGAGTGTGTTACTTGAGCTCTCTGGGTCTCTGCTTTCCTCTGTTGTGAAATATGTATCACAATATGACCCTGTGGAGCTGTGAGCATCGACCATTGTGACGCAGGTGGAGCTCGGAGCACAGCACCAGGCTGTCAGGAGGCACTCAGTGAACGTCAGGGCTCCTCTCTCTGGCTTCCAGCCCAGTGCTGGTGTTAGGACAGCTCTGGCTGCATAGAGAGTGCTGAATGATTTGGTCTAGCATGCAAGAGCTGTGGTGGGCTATGCAGGTCGTTCCATGGGTGAGGAATCTGAGACCCGGAAGGGCGAACTGACTTACCCAGATCACAGAGCTAATGGCAGAGTCGGAAGTTGAACCCAATTCTGATTTCAACTCCAGTAGTCTTTTTTTTTCTTTTTTACAATATTACAGTAACTTCATAAATAGCATTATTTATACCTCTTTTGCCTTTTGAGAATGATTTTTAATAAGAACTAATTAATATGTGTAGATAGCATTGCTGGAGCAGTTGAATCAAACCTGAATTGTTCTACTTCACTGATAGCCAGGTGTAGGACTTTAAGCGTAGAAATATTTCCTTTTGTATACTGAGCTATTCTCTGTAACAGGACCACAGGGATTATTTGGTTTCTTTGCCTGGTGTCTAAACCCGTGCCCCCTTGGAAACAAGTCACACACTTTCAATGTCTACTTATTTGATTTCAAATTCCCTGTTGCTATTACTCCAGAGACTTTTGTGTATCCAATGAAAGATGTAGTGGAAAGAACCCAGTGCTGAGGCATAAAGAAATCCAGATTCTAGTTCCACATTTGGTATTAACTGGTTGTTAAACCTTGTTGGTAACACATCTATTACCCCTCTGATGGCTCTAAATATCTGAAGTGAGTCTGGAATATTTCTATTGCTGCTACAACAAATTACCACAAACAATGGCTTTAAACGACATAGATTTATATTCTTATAGTTATGGAGGTCAGAAGTCAGAAATGGGTCTTATGGGGCTAAAATCAAGATGTTGGCTCTTTCTGAAGGTTCACAGGAGAATCCATTTCTTTGCTGTTTTCACCTTGTAGAGGCTGCCTATATTCCCTGGCTCATGGCCCCTTCCTGGCATCACTCCCATCTCCTGCTTCCACGATCACATCTCCTCCTCTCTCTGACATTCCTCCAATGTACCCCTGGGATTACACTGAACTCACCTGAATACTCCGGAATACTCTTCCCATTTCCAAATCCTTGACTAAGTCATATCTGCAAAGTCCCTTTTGCCACATAAGGAAACATTCAGAGGTTTTAGATATTAGGATGTGGGCATATCTGGGGGGGAATATTTTAGAGGTTTTAGATATTAGGATGTGGGCATATCAGCCTACCACAGTAACCAAAGTGGTCAATGATAGAGGACTGGGGATTGGAGTAGGAAAGAATGAACTTGGTTTTGGTAACTTCATTTATTTCTTAAAATTGTGAACAATGGCAGGAAATATAGTACATGAACTTCAGAGTTATGTAGACCTAGATTCAAATTCCAGCTATGCCACTTACTAGCTGTGTGACCTTAGGCAGATAACATAACCTCTCTGAGTCTCTGCTTCCTCATCTGTAAAATGGAAATAATAATGTGGATTTTTTTTTTAACGTGAGGTTTGAATAAGATAATGCATAGAATGTCAAGCTATTAGATAATGACTAGTACAGGTCAAGGTCTCAGTAAATGAGGCTATCAACACTACCAAAGCCCAGGTCTTGCTTCAAATTCAGCGTGTGACCTCAGGAAAGCTCTCTCACTTTTTTTTTTCTTTTTAACATTTGGAACTTGGGTGCAGAGTTGAGATCATTGTACTCCTCAGTGCTCATCTGGGCAAGGTATCACTTTTGTTTAATTTTCATTTAGTCAAGTTTCAATATTCTTATCTCTTCCTCTGGTTCTTATTCCCATTTCCTCCACTGCCTTCTCAACAAACCCTCTCTAATGTGCTTGCTATGTGTCTTTGGATTCATATATATTCTTCTAAAATATACCTTATGGTATAATACATGTACATGTTTTAAATTAAATGTTATGTATTGTACTCTACAGTGTGTCTATTTCTTACTTTTTTTTCACTCACGGTTGCATTGTTCAGGATTTGTCTGTCCCAGCCCATATTACTTATCTACTCTGTGGTGATGGGCATCTCTCCCCTCTACAGACGAATATCCATTTATATACATCTTTATAGACTTGTGCAAAAGTTTCTCTGGGACATACACACAGTAGTTAGAAGAAGGGCAATGGGATAAGTATTGACAGATTGCCCTATAGAAAGGCTACACCATTTCTTCTTCCACCTCTTGAACAAGTGTTCCTGTTCACTTGGTGTTTTTTGACTTTAATTTTTGCCATCTGAGGGGTACAAAAAGCTATTATTTATTTTTCAATTCCTTTAAGCACTATTGGACTTAAGCATAGTTTTATATACTTGCTGGTTTACAAGTTTCTCTGTTCTATGGATACAAATAATATGCATAATTTATATAGATATTAATTCTTTGCTCATTTCTTTCTTGGCTTAACTAACTTTTTGTCGTTGTTATTTGTTAATTTATTGGTGTCACTTGAATGTTTTAGATGCTACTTCTTTGTTGGGTTTAGACATTTCAAATTTCTTGTCCAAATCTTCATTCTTCTGTTAACTCTATCCATAATATATATTCTAGATATACTCAGATATAGATATTGTGTCAGTTATGCTGTCACTAACTTTGCCCAATCACATGTATTTTAAGACTGGGAGGGTTTCTTTGATGAAAAGAAACTCAACTATTTCCCCCCTTATGATGTATGATTTGGGGTCTTATTAAAAATTTCCTCCCCACCCCGAGATAACAAAGATGCTCTTCTGCATTTTCTTCTACTAGCTTTAAATATTCCTTCATCCTTTTAGTTCCTTAAACCTTCAAGGCTCACTTTTATGTATGGTATGAGGTAGAGATCCAACTTAATTGTCTCCCAGGCGATGACCAGTTTTTTAATACCATCTCACACACAACACATCCTTTCTCCCCTTGTCTTTTGTACTGTATCCATCATATGGCAAGTTTCCAGATGCACATGGACCTATTTCTGAACTCAATATTTAACTCCATGGTCCATTTGTCCCTATATGAATACCATGAGTTTTTAAAAATTACTATGGATATATAGTGTGTCTTAATTTCTGGGGCAGAGTCCCTTCCCTTTTCTATACTTAAAGAACAATTTTTGGTATTCATGAATTTTTATTCTTCCACATCCTAAATGTGCTGAGGTCCCCTAAAATTTCTACTGTAATTTTGATGGGGATTTAATTAAAATGAGAAGTATAATCTTTGATTTTTGGCACTGGATGAGACATGAAGAGTAATGTCTATATATACTACAGAGCTATTTCTAACATTTACTACAAAGTTTTGAGGGATAAAAACTGCATTTATGCATATGGACTGGGGAGTATCTTTGAAATACAAACTGTGACTTTTTGTTTGACTTGCAATTACAGCAAAAGGTGCAGTGTTGTGAGAATGTTTCTATAGTCATAAAATTATAGCATTTGAATAACATTTTATGAAGTCCTTACATGTACAGACACAATTGCCAACAGAAGCTCCCAACTTAAGAGATTCTGTGGCCATGGATCACTTCTACATAACGTGAACCCTGTGAGCTATCAAGTTCCTTCTGATGTGTTTTTAGTCCAAAGTCTTAATTCTGGAGCAAGAGATTAAAGGTACACTTTTTGGGTGGTGTATCTACAGTTATCTAAACATTTATTTTACTCTGGAAGCACAGTTATTTAAATATTACCATGGTACATAAGCTCTCTGACTATATTACAAAAGCAGATCTCTGTCTCCAGAAACAAATATTCTGAAAAATGTGACCATTGGAGAGGTGCCGGCCAGAAAATATTTTGCTCTATTCTAAATAGAGTTAGATGGGCCTGGCAGTAGCCCCATTGGCTTCAGTACCCATCTTATGAATAGATGGGTGTCCATTTCCCATTTAGCTGCTCATTCTCCCACTCCTCATATTCTCAGTCTTTCTTGCCCTTGTTAGTTGGCTCTTAGGAAGTAATCTGAAGCTCATCCAGATCAAGGCATAAATGGTCCAGAAGACATAAAGTCCTGCATTCCCAGTGATATTTGCATTAGAACAGATATCTCAGTCTCAAACTAAAGATATGGATCTGCAAGGTAGGCAGTAATCCCTTCTGAAGCCCCTGAAATTATAATTCACATTCCATTTATGCACAATCTCAGCTTCAGAACTAAGGCAAGGATGCCAGCAAAAACAAAAAACCTAGACTTGTCATTAATTTTTTTTAAATGTACTGTTACCAGGTTACCTGTAGTGACTATAAAATTCCATGTAATTGCTGTCCTGTTCTTCCAGCCCCAAAGGGCTAGATTTGTTGTGAGCCTCTTGGGGAAGGGTGTGAAGATTGTCACTTGTCTCCCCTCTCCTCTCCTCTGGGCCTTCTGCAGGAGAGTGAGGGGGCGTCTGAGCACAGAGGAGAGTTCCAGGAAGGCTGCATGACCCACCCAAACACAGCCTGGCCTTATTGGCTCAAAGCCCGTCTAAGATATGGGACTCCAAGGGTCATGTCCTTGCATTTGTCCTAGACAATTACAATTGCCTACAAAAATACTTCATCTGGAAGGTATTTAGCATTCTTGATGGAAAATATGGTCTTAGGCAGACTTCCTGAGAAGTAACCAGTCACAGAAGAGGCTCCTTCCAGCTAAGTCAGTAACTTTCAGAAGAGATATCACTTGACTACTATAGCAGTTCATCTGTAGGGAATATGATGGTTGTTTTGGTTGAATTTTACTCAAAAGGACTCAACTTAACCTTTAAAAAAAGCTTAGGTCAACAATTAGTCAGCACCTAGTTTCTGCCAAATGTGGACTGAGTTTTCCAAAGGTGTGTTGGGGTCGGAAAGAGCCAATGGGAAAAAGGAAGCAAAGGTCATGCTGAGTTCAGCTCAGGATTTGGGGTGTGCTTTCCCAAACTCTGCCTTACCAGGCTACCCACCGATTAAGTGGGGCAAAATGATTAACAAAACTGTTCGTGTACTGGGGACACAGTCAACCATCTCAAAAATGCCCTGATTGGCAAGAATGCATTTCACAACCATGGGTCAAGAGGAGAATGATCACACTTCACAGCAGATTCTGGACATGCACTGCTTGCTTATGGCGAAAGTCTCAGAAAGTTAATTGTGGAGCTGAATAACTTCCACTCTGCCCCTTCCTAGTTACCTGGAACTCCTTAAAGAGAGAGACAATGGCTTACTTGTTTTGACTCAGTAATGTGCAGCACAATGCCCAGCACATAGTAGATGCTTAATTAATATTTGCTAAGTGATGGGATCACATCAGCAACTTCATAATGTGGCTGTGCTATGAGACGTCTCAGTGTGAAAGGATGTGAAGATGTAAGTTCATTGGGGGTGGGGTGGGGAAGCCTTCTCTAACTTATAGCCAATCACCTCTGTGCTTAGAAACTAAAGAATGCAAAACGCATAAAGCCAATGATTAGTTTATCAGACAAGGTATCTATCACCTTGCACTGGATCCAAAGGAATGCCATTATTTAGGAAGGAGTGGAAATTGTGGGGAGAAGGGAAGTCTGGGGCTTAAGGGCAGAGAAAAGAGAAGGAGGTACTTTAAAGGAAAAAGGGATTAGAAGAGGTCAGAAGAGACACTTCTACCCCAGTGGATATTCTGACTTGTGGGACTGTGAAACTATGAGAACAGGCAGACTTCCTGGATTTATGGCAGCCCAGGAGGCAGTAAGCAAGTGACCTTGTTTTTAATGAAACATTCAGTAAGATGCAGGCAGCTCACTGGTTCCTCACTGGCATTAAGCAATAGGAATAGTATGGGAAAAAATGAAACCCATAGATCACACCCACATTTACTTTCACCATGGTAGTACATCACCACCCTTTTCCTGTTAGACTCTGACAAGGAAGCTCTTGTCCTGAGTGATCCTACCCTTCTTTTCTACCACTTCTGCTCTGTTATCAGAGAAATGGGTTGAAGGAGTTTGGAGTGGAAAGCAAAGGGCGAGGTGTCTCATACCTGGATAAGAAACCTCTGGGGAAAATTCAGAATCAGACATGATTGGGGAAGGATGGGATTTTGTGTCTCCTTCACCCCTTTGTTCCTCTCATCCCCCAGCTGGTGTGGGTCTTTGAGAATGACCACTCTGTAATTACGCAGTGCGAGGTGGTCACTGCTGGGGGAATTGGGTGGTGGATCAGCCTTACTCAAACCCTCAAAAGAGCACACCTTTACCTTCGCACGTTTCCACCAGGATTGGTTGTCTGGGCCTCACCTGGGCCCATGCGGGTCTTTTCGGGCTCTGTCCCAAGGCCTTTTGCAGCAACTCTGGCCTTGCTCTCATTTGTCTAAAATGGGACAGTCACTGCTTTCTGGGGTCTTGCCTCCTCCCTGGCCCCCAGCCTTCAGGGACCCACATCTTTTCTTGTTTATTTCCCCCTCTCCCAGAGGAAGTCTTTTCTCTGGGCTGAGGAAAGTCCCTCCATCCTGCTTGCTTCTTCCAAGACTCTCTGCTTTTAAATTCCCTTTTCCTTTTTATCTCCTCCACAAACCTTCTAAATTCTCCCGTGGGTTTAGTTTAGGCTTTGTGAAATAAAACCTGGAAATTGTTGCTTGTGGCTCCGCTACAGACCTCTCTGAAAGCAATGAAACACAGAGCCAGCTACTTGTTTGAAAGAGGAAGAAGAAGGGAGAAAATATGGGGGGGGGGGGGGAAGTAACTCCTAAAGGTTTAAAATATAGTTTTTCAACCTTATTTCAAGAATATTCAAGTACTTGTAGGTGCTCTGATCCCAAATAATCATAATAACATAAAGAAACAAACGTTTCCATACTTGAAGGGGAGATATTTATAGACAGATAGAACCTATGGGGCCCTACAAATGGCACTATATATGCAGTTTTCCCCAAGTGAATATAAAACTCCGCTGGGTACAATATCCTGAAATACTTGGTTTGCTGACTAATATTTCCTGCCATCTCCCCAAAAGTTGATCTCTCTTTTTTCTTGACTTCCTCCCTTTTTTGTTTTACTGTTAGGTTCTGGTGGATCAGATTTCCTTACATCTTCCTTCTACCAAATTTGGCTTATTTGCCCTGACTCGCTTCTAACAAACTTTTACAGACTTTACTAAAAGTTCGTAAATTTCTTGTAAACTTGTTTCTTTATAAAAGTTACTTAAAATCTCCCCATCTTTCTCCCTCTTCCTCGCCTTCTCTGTGTCCTATGTCTCAAGTCCGAGAGCGTGCCAGCTCTTTTAGAAAAACCCCTCTGCTGCCTTCTTGTGGACATCTGCGGAGAAGCAGGCATGCTCCCCAAAGCTGCTGAAACTGGCTGGCTAACTGGCTATGGAAATGGGTGGGACGATCACTTGGCTCCCACCAATGAGCTCCTTGACGTTGCTTCCTTCCTGGCAGCATCCAGGACACTGACCCACAGCCACAGCTACACTCGTTTTTTTATTTAATTGGATGGACTCCGCTAGTTTTTTGTTATTGGCAGCTTATGAGTAGTTCCCCCTATTTTTCTGTCTCAGTCCCAAGGTTTGGAGTCAAGGAAGAAAGCAAAGCATTTCATAAATGTCTGAAGCTGCTGCCTGTGGAGAGTGGACACCTCCTTTGGAGGGTCAGCCTGACACTCCCTGGATTGTTACTAAGAGTGATCAAAATGGGGCTTCTCAAGTGTCCAGACTGACCTTCATTCTGGGCACCAGGGTATTACTGTGGGCTACTTATGTTGCTGCTTTTCTTTACCTCCAGGGTGGGACGTGTCTTCTTTTTTTTTTTATTTTTTATTTTTATTTTTTTATTTTTTTATTTTTTATTTTTTTTCAAACATCTTTATTGAAGTATAATTGCCCCACAATAGTGTGTTAGCTTCCGCTCTACAACAAAGTGAATCAGCTACACATATACAATACGTTCCCATCTCTTTTTTTAATAAAAGTAATATGTTCATTTGTACATTAGAAAAATCAGATAGTGAAAGAAAGACAGTAGAAGTCACCTGTAATGTCAACACACTGAAAAGCTGTTGGCAATTTGCATTGCATCATCCTACTTGTGTATATATATCTCTGAAGAGTTGTATCCTATTACAGAAGTGGTTCGACATCCCTCTTCTCACACACACCATGTTGCAGTCATTTTTCTAAGCTGTGCTGTGTAATTTACATCATTCTTTTCAGGCTGCGTAGCTGTCCTCATGCTTGCATTAGTGCCTTTTCACTCGGCTTTCCCTTGTGAGGACAGGAAGATTTACAAGCTGTCCCCCTTGTCGGCTCCTTGCTGTCACTGAAGCCTCAGCTCAAATACTGCCACCCCCATGTGGCCTTCCCTAACCTTCAATATAGGGAGACTTCTCTGTCATTTGTCATTTGCTTCATGCCACATGCCATGTCAGTCCTGTCGGTGAAGAATTTGTTCATTTATTTGTTTTCTTATCTTTGGCTTTTCCCAAGAGTTGAGGGCTTCTCTGTCTTCTTTATCACTCTGTCCTCAGAGCTTAGGGTAGTATTTGATGCAAAGAATTTCCTTGGTCAATAATTCTTGACTGACTGACTGAATTCATTCTATGGCTGGACCAACTGTACCAAATGTGTTTAAGTGATTTCTTTTTGCAGAGCCTTTAGATGGTACCCTGTATTTTAATATTTTTAGCAACACTGCAAGAATGTCTTTGTGCACTTGGACACTTCTTTCCTACCTCCCAACATTAAATTGAAACATTTTAAACATACAGAAAAGTAGAAAGAATGATGCAACAAACACCCATATACATTTCCTCAATATTAAAAATTTGTTGATATTTTGCCACATTTATTTTCTCTCTCTGCATACTTTTTTTGATAAACATTTTAAAAGTTACAGATTTCACGATACTTCACACCTAAACACTTCACCTCTAAGCATGCATCTCCCAAGAATAAGTAAATTCTCCCAAATAGACATGTGCTATTAGCACACCTACGAAGGTTAATAATAATTTTTAAAAAATTTTTACTGGAGTATGGTTGCTTTACAATATTGTGTTAGTTTCTACTGTACAGCAAAGTGAATCAGCAATATGTGTACATACATCCCCTCTTTTTTGGATTTCCTTCCCATTTAGGTCACCACAGAGCATTGAGTAGAGTTCCCTGTGCTATACAGTAGGTTCTCATTAGTTATATATTTTATACATAGTATCAATAGTGTATATATGTCAATCCCAATCTCCCAACTCATCCCACCCCACCATTTCCCCCTTGGTATCCATATGTTTGTTCTCTATGCCTGTGTCTCTATTTCTGTTTTGTAAATAAGATTGTCTATACCAATTTTTTTCAGATTCCACATATATGCATTAATATAATATTTGTTTTTCTTTTTCTTACTTCACTCTGTATGGCAGTCTCTAGGTCCATCCACGTTTCTACAAATGACCAAATTTCATTCCTTTTTATGGCTGAGTAATATTCCATTGTGTATATGTACCACATCTTCTTTATCCATTCCTCTGTTGATGGACATTTAGGTTGCTTCCATGTTCTGGCTATTGTAAATAGTGCTGCAATGAACATTGGGGTGCATGTGTCTTTTTGAATTATGGTTTTCTCTGGGTATATGCCCAGGAGTGGGATTGCTGTGTCATATGGTAGTTCTATTTTTAGTTTTTTAAGGAACCTCCATACTGTTCTCCATAGTGGCTGTATCAATTTACATTCCCATCAACAATGCATGACAGTTCCCTTTTCTCCACACCCTCTCCAGCATTTATTGGGTGTGGATTTTTAAAAAAATTTATTTATTTATTATTTTTGGCTGTGTTGGGTCTTCACTGCTGCGTGCAGGCTTTCTCTAGTTGAGGCAAGTGGGGGCCACACTTCGCCGCAGTGCATGGGCCTCCCATTGCGGTGGCTTCTCTTGTGACAGAGCATGGGCTCTAGGTGCTTGGGCTTCGGTAGCTGTGGCACATGGGCTCAGTAGTTGTGGCTCGCAGGCTCTAGAGTGCAGGCTCAGTAGTTGCGGCACACGGGCTTAGTTGCTCGGCATCATGTGGGATATTCCCAGACCAGGGCTCGAACCCATGTCTCCTGCATTGGCAGGCAGATTCTTAACCACTGCGCCACCAGGGAAGCCCTGTTTGTGGATTTTTTGATGATGGCCATTCTGACCAGTGTGAGGTGATACCTCATTGTAGTTTTGATTTTCATTTCTCTAATAATTAGTGATATTGAGCATCTTTTCATGTGTTTCCTGGCCATCTGTAAGTCTTCTTTGGTGAAATGTCTATTTAGGTCTTCTGTGCATGTTTTGATTGGGTTGTTTGTTTTTTTGATATTGACCTGCATGAACTGCTTGTATATTTTGGAGATTAATCCTTTGTCAACCGCTTTGTTTGCAAATATTGTCTCCCATTTTGAGGGTTGTCTTTTTGTCTTGCTTATGGTTTCCTTTGCTCACAAAAACTTTTAAGTTTAATCAAGTCCCATTTGTTTATTATTGCTTTTATTTCCATTACTCTAGGAGGTGGGTCAAAAAAGATCTTGTGGTTTATGTCAACGAGTGTCTGCCTGTTTTCCTCTAAGAGTTTTATAGTGTCTGGCCTTATGTTTAGGTCTTTAATCCATTTTGAGTTTATTTTTGTGTATGGTGTTCGGGAGTGTTCTAATTTCAGTCTTTTACATGTAGCTGTCCAGTTTTCCCAGCACCACTTATTGAAGAGGCTGTCTTTGCTCCATTGTATATTCTGGCCTCCTTTGTCATAGATTAGGTGACCATAGGACCATGGGTTTATCTCTAGGCTTTCTATTCTGTACCATTGATCTATATTTCTGTTTTTGTGCCAGTACAATACTGTCTTGATTAATGTAGCTTTGTAGTATAGTGTGACGTCCGGGAGCCTGATTCCTCCACCCCCATTTTTTTTTTCTGAAAATTGCTTTTACTATTCAAGGTCTTTTGTGTTTCAATACAAATTGTAAAATTTTTTCTTCTAGTTTTCTGAAAAATGACATTGGTACTTTGACAGGGATTGCATTGAATCTGTAGAATGCTTTGGGTAGTATAGTCATTTTCGCAGTGTTGATGCTTCCAATCCAAGAACATGGTATATCTCTCCATCTGTTAGTGTCATCTTTGATTTCTTTCTTCAGTGTCTTACAGTTTTCTGCATACAAGTCTTTTGTCTCCCTAGATAGGTTTGTTCCTAGGTATTTTATTCTTTTTGTTGCAATGGTAAATGGGATTATTTCCTTAATTTCTCTTTCTGATCTTTCGTTGTTAGTGTATAGGAATGAAAGAGATTTCTGTGTATTAATTTTGTATACTGCGACTTTACTAAATTCATTGATTAGCTCTAGTAGTTTTCTGGAGGCATCTTTAGGATTTTCTATGTATAGTATCATGTCATCTGCAAACAGTGACAGTTTTACTTCTTCTTTGACAATTTGTATTTCTTTTATTTCTTTTTCTTCTCTGATTGCCATGGTTAGGACTTCCAAAACTATGTTGAATAATAGTGGCGAGAGTGGTCACCCTTGTCTTGTTCCTGATTTTAGAGGAAATGCTTTCAGTTTTTCACCATTGAGAATAATGTTTGCTGTGGGTTTGTCATATATGGCTTTTATTATGTTGAGGTAGGTTCCCTCTATGCCCACTTTCTGGAGAGTTTTTATCATAAATGGGTGCTGAAGTTTGTAGAAACTTTTTCTGCATCTATTGCAATGATCATATGGTTTTTATTCTTCAGCTTGTTAATATGGTGTATCACATTGATTGATTTGCATATATTGAAGAATCCTTGCATCCCTGGGATAAATCTCACTTGATCATGGTGTATGATGTTTCTAATGTGTTGCTGGATTCTGTTTGCTAGTATTTTGCTGAGGATTTTTGCATCTATGTTCATCAGTGATATTGGTCTGTAATTTTCTTTTTTGTGTGCGTGATATCTTTGTCTGGTTTTGGTATCAGGGTGACAGTGGCCTTGTAGAATGAGTTTGGGAGTGTTCCTCCCACTGCAATTTTTTGGAAGAGTTTGAGAAGTATAGGTGTTAGCTCTTTTCTAAATGTTTGATAAAATTCACCTGTGAAGCCATCCGGTCCTGGACTTTTGTTTGCTGGAAGATTTTTAATCACAGTTTCAATTTCAGTACTTGTGATTGGTCTGTTCATATTTTGTATTTCTTCCTGGTTCAGTCTTGGAAGGTTGTACTTTTCTAAGAATTTGTCCATTTCTTCCAGGTTGTCCATTTTACTGGCATATAGTTCCTTGTAGTAATCTCTCATGATCCTTTGTATTTCTGCAGTGTCAGTTGTTACTTCTTTTTTTTTTTTTTTTTTTTTTTTTTTAATTATTATTTATTTATTTGGCTGTGTTGCGTCTTCGTTTCTGTGCGAGGGCTTCCTCTAGTTGTGGCAAACGGGGGCCACTCTCCATCGCCGTGCGCGGGCCTCTCACTATCGTGGCCTCTCTTGGTGTGGAGCACAGGCTCCAGACACGCAGGCTCAGTAGTTGTGGCTCACGGGCCCAGTTGCTCCGTGGCATGTGGGATCTTCCCAGACCAGGGCTCGAACCCGTGTCCCCTGCATTAGCAGGCAGATTCTCAACCACTGCGCCACCAGAGAAGCCCATTACTTCTTTTTTATTTCTAATATTGTTGATTTGAATCTTCTCCCTTTTTTTCCTGATGAGTTTGGCAAATGGTTTATCAATTTTGTTTATCTTCTCAAAGAACCAGCTTTTAGTTTTATTGATCTTTGCTATTGTTTTCTTCATTTCTTTTTCATTTATTTCTGATGTGATCTTTATGATTTCTTTCCTTCTGCTAACTTTGGGTTTTTTTGTTCTTTCTATAGTTGCTTTAGGTGTAAGGTTAGGTTGTTTATTTGAGATGTTTCTTGTTTCTTGAAGTAGGATTGTATTGCTATAAAATTCCTTCTTAGAAATTCTTTTGCTGCATCCCATAGATTTTCAGTCATTGTATTTTCGTTGTCATTTGTTTCTATGTATTTTTTTATTTCCTCTTTGATTTCTTCAGTGATCTCTTGGTTATTTAGTAGCTCACTGTTTAGCCTCCATGTATGTGTGTTTTTTACATTTTTTTTCCTGTAATTGATTTCTAATCTCATAACGTTGTGATTGGAAAAGATGCTTGATATGATTTCAATTTTCTTAAATTTATTGAGGCTTGATTTGTGACCCAAGATGTGATCTATCCTGGAGAATGTTCCATGTGCACTTGAGAAGAAAGTGTATTCTGCTGCTTTCGGATGGAATGTCCTATAAATATCAATTAAGTCTATCTGGTCTATTGTGTCATTTAAGGCTTGTGTTTCCTTATTAATTTTCTGTCTGGATGATCTATCCATTCGTGTAAGTGGAGTGTTAAAGTCCCCCACTATTATTGAGTTACTGTCGATTTCCCCTTTTATGGTTGTTAGCATTTGCCTTATGTATTGAGGTGCTCCTATGTTGGGTGCATGAATATTTACAATTGTTATATCTTCTTCTTGGATTGATCCCTTGGTCATTGTGTTTTGTTTTTCCTTGTCTCTTGTGACAGTCTTTATTTTAAAGTCTATTTTGTCTGATATGAGTATTGCTAATCAAGCTTTCTTTTGATTTCCATTTGCATGAAATATCTTTTTCCATCCCCTCACTTTCAGTCTGTATGTGTCCCTAGGTCTGAAGTGGGTCTCTTGTAGACAACATATATGTAGGTCTTATTTTTGTATCCATTCAGCCAGCCTGTGTCTTTTGGTTGGAGCATTTAATCCATTTAGTAAGGTAATTATCAATACGTATGCTCCTATTACCATTTTCTTAATTGTTTGGGGTTTGTTTTTGTGGGTCTTTTTCTTCTCTTGTGTCTCCCACCTAGAGATGTTTGTTTAGCATTTGTTGTAAAGCTGGTTTGGTGGTGCTGAACTCTCTTAGCTTTCGCTTGTCTGTAAAGCTTTTGATTTCTCTGTGGAATCTGAATGAGATCCTTGCTGGGTAGATTAATCTTTGTTGTAGGTTTTTTTCTTTCATCACTTTCAATATATCCTGCCACTCCCTTCTGGCCTACAGAGTTTCTGCTGAAAAATCAGCTGATAGCCTTCTGGGGATTCCCTTGTATGTTATTTGTTGCTTTTCCCTTGCTGCTTGTAATATTTTTTCTTTGAATTTAATTTTTGTTAGTGTGATTAATATGTGTCTTCATGTGTTTCTGCTAGAGTTTATCCTGTATGGGACTCTCTGTGCTTCCTGGACGTGGGTGGCTATTTCCTTTCCCATGTCAGGGATGTTTTTGACTATAATGTGTTCAAATATTTTCTCCTACCCTTTCTTTTACTCTTCTTCTTTTGGGACCCCTATAATTTGAATGTTGGTGCCTTTAGTGCTGTCCCAGTGGTCTCTGAGACTGTCCGCAATTCTTTTCATTCTTTTTTCTTTATTCTGCTCCTTGGCAGTTATTTCCACCATTCTATCTTCCAGCTCACTTATTCCTTCTTCTGCCTCAGTTATTCTGGTTTTGATTCCTTGTAGTGTATTTTTCATTTCAGTTATTGTGTTGTTCATCTCTGTTTGTTTGTTCTTTAGTTCTTCTAGGTCTTTGTTAAACATTTCTTGTATTTTCTTGATCCGTGCTTACATTCTATTTCCAAGATTTTGGGTCATCTTTACTATCATTACTCTGAATTCTTTTTCAGCTAGCTTGCCTATTTCCTCTTTATTTATTTGGTCTTGTGGGTTTTTATCTTGCTCCTTCATCTGCAACATATTTCTCTGTCTTCTCATTTTGTCTCACTTACTGTTTGAGGTCTCCTTTCTCCAGGCTGCAGGGTCATAGTTCCTCTTGCTTCTGGTGTCTGCCTCCAGTGGGCAAGTTTGGTCCAGCAGGTTGTGTAGACTTCCTGGTGGGAGGGACTGATGTCTGCCTTCTGGTGGGTAGAGCTTGATCTTGTCCCTCTGATGGGCAGGGACGCATCAAGTGGTGTGCTTTGGGGTGTCTGTGGGCTTAGTATGACTTTAGGCAGCCTGTCTGCTCATGGGTGGGTTTGTGCTCCTGTCTTGCTTGTTGTTTGGCATGGGGTGTTCAGCACTGGAGCCTGCAGGCAGGTGGTTGGAGCTAGGTCTTGGAGTTGAGATGGAGATCTCTGGGAGATCTCTCACCATTTAATATTACCTGGGGCCTTGAATTCTCTTGTGATTCAGCATCCTGGACTCAGAGCTGCCATCCTGAGGCTCAGGCCCGACCCCTGGCCTGGGAACCAATATTCTGCAAACCACACAGCTCATCAAAAAAAAAAAAAAAGGAAAAAAAAGAAGAGAATAGAAAAAAGAAAAAGAAGAGAATAGAAAAAAGAGAAAGAAGAAGAAAAAAAAAAACAAACTATGAAAATAAAGGGTGGGAAGAAAACAAATGAAAACAAACAGCCAAAAAGCCCACAACAAATAGCAAAGACAGAAACAAGCAAACAACAACAACTATTAAAAACAAACAAGCGAGCAGACAACCAAAGCCCCAGACAAATGGTAAAAGCAAAACCAAAGAAACAAAAACAAAAAAGAACAAAGAGACACACACACACATACAAAAAAAGAAGCAAAAACAAAAACAGAAACAACAAAAACCAAGAGAACAACCAGCCAAAGAGATGAACCCCTAAATGAAATGGAACAATTAAAAGCAAAACTAACAAAACAAAACAAATGCAAACTGAAGGAAAAAGCAAAGAAAACAAAACAAGTACACAAAAATGATAGAAAAGATAAGCACAAATAGAACAAAGAAAAAAAGAGAAAAACAAAATACAGTAAAGGCAAGAAAAAGGAAAAAACACAGAACAACAAAAAAGTAAAGTAGAAATAAAAATATAAAAAGATAAAAAATATTAAAAAACTAAAGAAAAATAAAAATTAAAGCAAATAATAAAAAAACCCTACAGAATAAAACAATACATAAAAAAATAGTAATAATTATATTTTCCTGGGGTCTCAGCTGTCAGTGTCCTTGCCCCCACCATGAGTCACAGCCAACCTCCGCTGTCCCAGGAGGCCCTCCAAAACTTCTAGGTAGGTCTCTGGTCCCTCTGTGGGCATTGTGGGAGCAGCTCAGAAGACTCTGACCTGGCCCAACTCCTGCATGTACTAGTCCCCAAAGTCCACAGCTGCTAGAGCTAGACCGCCTTCATTTGTGGGAATACTCATTGTCCATTCAGATATTCCATAGATGTAAGGGTTACCAAGCTGATTGCAGGGATTTGTGGCTTGTGCCCAGAAAGATTTTTGTTCCTCTTCCTTAGTTGTTCTGCCCCTGGGGCTCAGCTGTGGTTTTAGCCCCACACCAGCATGTGGGCCACCCACAGGAGTCTGCTCCTGAGGCTGTCCTGGAGCACTTGGGTCTGCCCCTGTGAGGACAGGGTGCATATGTGGCATGACTACCTAGGTCATGGGGGCCCTGGCAGTGACAGGTGCACGGGAAAGCCAGTGGCCACAGTTGCTAGAGATCTGGCCCTAGCTCCTGATGGCTGGTGTGAGAAGGTCAGCCCTGGTGGGGGCTTTCCTTAGTGCCTGGAGTGGCAGGGGGCTGGTTTGTGGAGAGAGAGGCTGCAATGGCAAATCCACCCACTGTGCATCACTCAAGAGTGGTGCCTTGCTTCTATGGCAGTCTGGGTTTCCTCCACAAGAATTCCTGGTTGCAGATTTCCTCCCTCCCTTCCCCTCGTGCTGTCTCCTTGCAGCCAACAGCAGTCCTCTCCCCGGGTTTGCTCTCCAATCCCTACGTTCCAGCTCTCAGTCCCCATGTGCACATGTGGACACACATCCCAGTCTGTGGTGCACAGGGCTGTGGCATGGACCGCCTGTGTAGGTCTCACTCTGTCCTGTCTGCCACAGACTGGCCATTTCACCCTCCTCCAACAGCCTCAGGGCTCCCCTTCTGTCCCAAATGATTTCCCCATCAGTGAGGGGGCTTCCCCTGATGTGGGAACCTCTCCTCTGCTTCAGCTCCCCTTCAGGGGTGCAGAGCCTGTCCTGCTTCCTCTCCTTTTCTTTTTCCCTTCTTTCTTTCATCCTACCTGGTTTTGCAGAGATCTTTCTTGTCCTTTCCGGTGTCCAAGGTCTTCTGCTAGTGTTCAGCTGGTGTTCTGTGAGAATTGTTCCATCTGTCGATGTAGTCTTGATGCATTTGCGGAGAGGGATGAACTCCATGTCCTCCTACTCCTCTGCCATCTTAGTGATTCCCAATAATAATTAATAATTCTCTAATATAACCTGATAGTCATCCTATATTAAAATCTCCCCAACTGTGTCTAAAAATACTTTTATAGCTGTTTTATTTATTTATATTTTTGAATCTGAATAAACGGAGTTTCACTCCCTGTATTTATTTATATGTTATATCTGTTTAGATCAACCTAGAAGTGATAAATAAAATTTTAATTTATTATTCATTTTTTTAAATGACATTGAATTTTTAAAGAAATAGATTAATTTTCTTATAGAATATCCCAGATATGCTGCCTGTTTGTTTTCTCACGGTGTCATTTACCTTGTTTTTCTTTCCCCCATGTTTACTATCACTGAAGGTAGATCTGGATACTGGCTGGGATTATATAATTATAGTCACTCATAGTCGTGAGTTTTTTTGATGTTAAAATTGTCCCAAATTTGTCCATGAGATGTCCATTTGGCCAGCCTCTCTGTCCTTGATATGACCCCATTAATCTTTGAGTGTGCTTTTGCTTTCTGGCATAGAAATATATCATAGCCACACTTTGTGTTTTTCCCCTACACCTGCAATCTGTGATTTCTCCAAGGAGAACTGTTTGCTGTTGTTTTTTAAAAAATGAACAAAAATTATTTAAAAAACAAAAATCTGGGTGCTGCATTTTCTCATTATTATCAGAGTTCTGTTGTTTCAAGAACCTTTTAGTGGGCCAAACTGTTATATATATATACTTTTTATTTTTTCCATTCAAATTTATGTTATAAAGATTTTTCTTAACTTCTTTTATATTTTTATTTTAAACACTCACCAACCAAAGCTCACCAAAGAAAAAGATTTATTTAGCTTGTTGCAGCAAAGGAAAATGCACACCATAGGGAACCAGAGGTCATCTCAAAATTGGGAAATTAAGAAGAGTACAGGGGTTGGGAGTTAAACATACGATAGTCTCGGCTGGAATTATTTAGAATTTGTAAAGTCTGTGAGTTGCTGCTATCGTTTGCAGTTTTATCTTTAGAACACTGAGTTCCCTATGAGTTATTGTTAAGAATGTGGTCTCTTCTGAAAAAGGATTATGGGCTGAATGAGCTGGTGCTTGAGCTTAGATAATTTGTCTTGCATGTTATGGTTTGGTGTATTTTATATATTTTGTGAGCTATAGTACAGTTATATAAGTTGTGTTTTTTGTTTCAGTTACCAGTTCCTCCCTTTAACCTAGCAGCCATCAGGGTTATATTTTTAAAAACAACTTTATTGAGGTAGAGTTGATATATAAAAACTGTACCTATGTAGTGTCTACAAGTGATGAGTTTGGACATATGCATACAACCATGAAACCATCACCACAGTCAAGACCATAGACATATTCATCACCTCCAAAAGTTTCCTTGTGCCTCTTTTTTTTTTTTTGGTGAGAACACTTAAGAGATTTACCCTCTTAACAAAATTTTAAATGCATAATGCAGTGTTGTTCATGATCAGTTCTATGTTGTATGGCAGAATTTATTCATCTTGCATAACTGACATTTTAAACCCATTAAACAGCCAGTCTCCATTGCCTCCTCCCTGTGGCCCCTCCACAGCCACCACTTGATTCACTGCTTCTATGAGTTTGACTATTTTAGGTACTTCATATAAGTGGAATCACGCAATATTTGTGCTTCTATGACTGGCTTACTTCACTTACATAATGACTTCCAAGTTCATTTATGTTGTCACAAATAGTAGGATTTCCTTCCTTTTTAGGACTGAGTAATATTCCATTGCATGAATATACCACATTTTCTTAGTCTATTCATTGGTCATCAGACATTACTGTCGTTGGCTTTGCCTGCCTTGTAGTTCTTTTGTTTCTCTTTTCCTCTCTTACTGTCTTCCTTTTTTGTTTTGCTGATTTTTGTAGTTGTTGAGATATTGTTGTGAAACTTGCCCTCTGTTCACTGGTGCTGAATAGAAACGTGGAGACAGAGTTTTGGGTGAAGTAGAAAAGAGTAGCTTTTATTGCTTTGCTAGGCAGAGAGGGCCATGGCAGGCTAATGCCCTCAAGACTGTGTGACCCACCTTAGAGGGGGTAGTGAGGAGTTTTATTGTGTTCAAGGAGCAGGGTGTGATCAACTCATGGACAATTCTTGGATTGGTTGGCATCAAGGTGAAATTTCAAGCAACATCAACCTTCTGGTTTCAACCAGTGTAGGGTTTATGTTCTTATGGTCAGCAGTTTTCATCTGGTGGAGATCTGCTTGCTCTAAAAACAACTTAGGAACGTATGTCAGGCCTTTATATCTTTCAGGGAACTGTGAGTTCAGTGATTCTGCCATGTGGCAGATTTATAGCCTAAACTGCTACCCGTTCCCCAGCCCAACAGCTATTCTTTGTTTCTACATCTTCACATTTCCCAATCATCAAATCTTGAGTCAGCCTTTTACTTCAAAAGACAAGGACACAAGGGCTTGTACACAGTTTCAATATTCTTTGATTGTTTTCTCTTTCTCTCTCTTTTTTTTAAGTTTTTTTTTTCTTTTGGCTTTGCCACGTGGCTTGTGGGATCTCAGTTTCCCAGACAGGGACTGAACCTGGGCCATGGCAGTGGAAGCCTGGAATCCTAACCACTAGGCCACCAGGGAACTCCCTGTTTTCTCTTTTTCTTTTTGTATCCTCTGTTGGCATTTTCTTTGTGGTTACCATGAGGCTTACATAAAATACAATATCTTATAGTTATGTATCTTTTTAAGCTGACAATAACTTAACTTCAATCACATACAAAAACTCTCTCCCCACTTTATGTTTGATGTCACCTTCTATATTTTTTTATATTGTGAATCCATTAATAAATTTTTGTAGTTTTTATTCTTAAAACTTTTTCTTTTAACTCTTATACCATAATTAACAGTGATTTATATACCACTGTCACAGTGTTACAGTATTCTGTATTTGTATATATATTTACATTTATCAGCAAGTTTTATACTTTGATATACTTTCCTGTTGCAGTTTAGTGTCTTCATTTCATCTTGAAAAACTCCCCTTAGTGTTTCTTGTAAGGTGGGTCTACTAGTGATGAACTCCCTCAGCTTTTGTTTGTCTGAGAAAGTTTTTATCTCTCTTTCATTTTTGAAGAACAGCTTTGTTGGGTATAGTATTCTTAGTTTTACAGTTTTTCTTGCATCAGTGCTTTGAGTATATCATCCTACTCCCTTTTAGTCTGTAAAATTTCTGCTGAGAAATTCACTCATGGTCTTATGGGCTCCCTTGTATGTTAGTTTTTTCATGCTGCATTCAAAACTCTCTCTGTCTTTGATGTGACAATTTGATTATAATGTGTCTCAGTGTAGATATCTTTAAGTTCATCCTCTTTGGGTTCTTTAGGCTCAGTGAATCTGGATGTTTATTTCCCTCCCCAGATTTGGGAAATTTTCAACCATTATTTTTTAAATAACCTTTCTGTCTCTTTCTCTCTCCCTTCTCCTCCTCTTATACTGTGTACATTGGTTTTCTTGAATTCTCTCCCATAAATCTCATAGGCTTTCTTGACTCTTTTTTGTTCTTTTTTCTTTTTGCTCCTCTGGTGGGAGTATTTCAAATGACTGTCTTTGAGTTCACTGATTCTTTTTTCTTCTTGGCCAAGTTTGTTGTTGAAGCTCTCTACTGAATTTTTCAGTTCAGTATTTTATTCTTCAGTTTCAGAATTTCTGTTTTGTTCTTTGTTATGGTTTCTATTTCATTTTGTTCATGTATAATTTTCCTGATTTTTTTAAAGTATTCTATCTGTTCTCTCGTAGCTCACTGTGCTTTAAGATGATTATTTTGAATTCTTTGTCAGGCAATCCACTCATTTCAAATTCTTTAGGATAAGTTACTGGAGATTTACTTTGTGTCATATTTCCCTGATGCTTGTGTTCCCTGCAGCTTTGCATTGGTGTCTGTGATTCAAAGAAGTAACTACCTCTTCCAGTCTTTACAGACTGGCTGTGGCAGGAAAAGACTTTCAGCAGTTGGCCTGGCTAGAAGTTCTGGGAGACTCGCAAACATTTTCTATGGATGTGCACAATCCACTGCTCATCTTCCTCCTAGGAGAGGTTTCAGGGTTGTGTGCCTTCCTCCAATCTTGCAGAGCTGTGCTGCCCACCGTGAGCTGCCATCCTTTTTACCTAAGGCCGTGTAATGAAAGGCCAGGATGTTGGATTCATGCCTCATTCCTCTCCCTCCCATCTGAGGGAGAAGTCTCAAGGTTGTGCTCCTTCTCCCAAACTCACAGAGCGGTGTGACTTCCATATACCACCTGTCCCTTTTCCTAGGGCAGTGCATTGAAAAGCCTGGTCACTGAGTGCAAGCTCCCCTTCTCTCCCTCCCTCCTGAAGTAGAAGTCTCAGAATTGTGTGTCATCTCCCAATCTTGCAGAGCCAAGCCAATGGCTGAGAGCAACTCCCCTTTTTCGCTGCCCTCATATTTATTTCTCATTTGAAATAAGGGAGCCTTTAAAAATTTCTCTATGCTAGTTAGTCATTGATAGAGGTGTTACAGCTATAAATTTCCCTCTAAGCTCTGTTTTTGCCACATTTGTACATTTTGACATGTTGTGTTGTGTTTATGTTTTTATTCATTTCAAAGTATTTTCTAATTTCTCTTGTGATTTCTTCTTTGACAAATTCATTATTTAGGAGTATTTGTTTAATTTCCACATATTTGTAAATCCCCAAATTTCCTTCTGTTATTGATTTCTAATTTAATTCCATTGTGTTTGGGGAATATAGTTTACATGATTTCAATCCTTTAAAACATATGAGGTTTGTTTTATAGCCTTGTATATGGTCTGTCTTGAAGAATGTTTCAGGTGTGTTTTTGAAGAGTGTATGTTTTGCTGCTGTTGGGAAGAGTGCTCTACAGATGTCTGGTAGATTTGATAGTGATGCCGAGTCCTTTATATCCTTGTTGATTTTATGTTTACTTGTTCTACCACCTAATTTAAAAGTTTACTTTTGTCCTTGTGGTTCTGCAGTTTCACCATGTTGTGTCTATATGGATATTTTTGGAAACTTTTTTCTTTGAGTAATTGGTCTTGAATCTATGGTTTGGTTTCCTTTCAATATTTCTGGAAAATATCCACCAATACTTCTTTTTTTAAATTTAAAAAAACTGAAGTATAGTTTACATAAAATATTATATTAGTTTCAAGCGTACAACATAGTGATTCAACATTTATATACATTACAGGTTAATCCCTATGATAAGTCTATTTGTCACCATACAAAGTGATTACAATATTATTGGCTATATTCACTATGCTGTATGTTACATCCCCCTCACTTATTTATTTTATAACTGGAAGTTTGTACTTGTTAATCCCCTTCACCTATTTGGCCCAACCCACACTCCCTTCACTTCTAGTGATTACCAGTTTGTTCTCTGTATCTATGAGTCTGTTTCAGTTTTGTTTTGTGTGTTCATTTGTTTTGTGTTTTAGATTCCACATATAAGTGAAATCATATGGTATTTGTCTTTCTCCACCTGACTTATTTCACTGAGCATAATAGCCTCTAGGTCCATCCATGTTGTCTCAAATGGCAACATTTCATTCTTTTTTAATGGTTGGGAAATATTCCATTGTATATGTATACCATATCTTCTTTGTTCATTCATCTGTTGATGGACACTTATGTTGCTTCCATATTTTGGCTACTGTACATAATGCTGCAATGAACATAGGGGAGCACATATCTTTTCAAATTAGTGTTTTTGTCTTATTTGGATAGATATCCAGAAGTGGAATTTCTAGATTCTATGGTAGTTTTATTTTTAATTTTTTTGAGAAAACTCCTTTCTGTTTTCCACAGTGGCTGCACCAATTTACATTCCCACCAACAGTCCATGAATGTTCCCTTTTCTCCACATCCTCACCAACACTTGTTGTTTGTTGTCTTTTTGATAATAGCCATGAATAGCCACTCTGACAGTTGTGAGGTTATATCTCATTTTGGTTTTGATTTGCATTTCCCTGATGATTAGTGATGTTGAGCACCTTCTGATGTGTCTGTTAGCCATCTCTATGTCTTCCTATGAAAAATGTGTATTTGGTCCTCTGCCATTTTTCAGTTGGATTGTTTATTTTTTTGGCATTGAGTTGTATGAGTTCTTTATATATATTTGATATTAACCACTATTGAATATATAATTTGCAAATACCTTCTCCCATTCAGTAGATTGCTTTTTGCTTTTGTTGATGGTTTCCTTTGCTGTGCAAAAGCTTTTTAGTTTGATGTAGTCCCATTTTTCTTTTTTTTTTTGCTTTTGTTTCCCTTGCCTGAGAAGACAGACACCCCACCCCCCCCAAAAAAATATCTCTAAGACCAATGTCAGAGAGCATAATCCTGATGTTTTCTTCCAGGATTTTTATGCTTTCAGGTTTTACATTTAAGTATTTAATCCATTTTGAGTTTATTTATATATATTGTAAAAGAAAGTGGTCCAGTTTGATTCTTTTTCATGTAGCTGTTCAGTTTTCCCAGCAACATTTGTTGAAGAGACTGTCTTTTCCTTACTGTATATTCTTGGCTCCTTGGTTGCAAATCAATTAACCATATAAGTGTGGGTTTATTTCTGGGGTCTCTATTCTGTTCCATTGATCTATATGTCTGTTTTTGTGCCAATACCATATAGTTTTGATTAGACTAGATGAACACTTTAGACCAGATGTACATAGAACATTCCACCCCAAAACAGCAGAATACATATTCTTTCCAAGTGCACATGGAGCATTCTCCAGGATAGATCACATGTTAGGCCACAAAAAACAACGACAAAACAACTACATCTTGGTAGTGTAGTTTTGATAACAGGATGTGTGATACCTCAGTTTTGTTTTTTCTTAAGATTGCTTCGGCTACTGAGGTCTTTTTTGGTTCCATACAAATTTTAGGATTATTTGTTCCAGATCTATAAAAAATGCTATAGGCACTTTGATAAGGACTGCACTGAATTTGTAGATTGCTTTGGGTAGTATGGATATTTCAACAATATTAATTCTTCCAATCCATGACTGTGGTATACCTTTACATTTATTTATATTGTCTTCAATTTCTTTCATCAATATCTTACGGTTTGCAGAGAACAGATCTTTTACCTCCTTAGTTAGATTTATTCCTAGATATATTATTATTTTGATGCAGCTGTAAATGGGGTTGTGTTTCTTAATTTCTCTTTCTGTTAGTTTATTATTAGTGTATAGAAACACAAGAGGTTTCTGTATATTGAGTTTGCATCCTGCAACTTTACTGAGTTTATTTATCAATTCTAATAATTTTTTTGTGGAGTCTTTAGAATTTTCTATATATAGCATCATGTAATATTATTTCCTCCTTTTTACTAACTTTGGGCTTTGTTGTTCTCTACTTTTTAAAGTTCCTTTAGGTGTAAGGTTAGATTGTTTATTTGAGATTTTTCTTGTTTTCTGAGGTAGACCTGTATCACCATGAACTTTTCTTTTAGAACTGCTTTTGCCAAACCCAATAGATTTTGGAATGTTGTGCTTCCATTTTCATTTGTCTCAAGGTACTTTTTAATTTCCTCTTTGATTTCTTTGTTGAGCCATTGAGGTTTTTTTTTCATAACACACTTTTAAATTTATTTATTTGTTTATTTATTTATGGTTGCATTGGGTCTTCGCTGCTGCTCATGGGCTTTCTCTAGTTGTGGTGAGTGAGGGCTACGCTTTGTTGCAGTGCACAGGTTTCTCATTGTGGTGGCTTCTCTTGTGGCAGAGCATGGGCTCTAGG